>NC_056737.1:77858923-78086423 GCF_019279795.1 Protopterus annectens | reverse complement strand
CTAGAAGGAGGAGGAGAGTGCCACAGTGCACTGCAGAAGATTATAAGTAACTCATTGTTTCTAAAAGATCTGAAGCAGACTACAAAGTTTTATCATTCTGGCAATCTGGAGGTATTCCATGCATTACTGTGCCATTACTGACCAAAGTTAGAGCACTTCAGTTACATAAGCATGAAAGTAATAACAATATTAGCAATTTTGGACCACAATGCAAATCAAAATAGGGAGCATTTAGTTATTAGGTGCCCCTCTAGTCGACCCGGGCCAATTGGTAAAAAGAGAAGTAGTAAACCTCCAGACACTGGACCCTACCCAGTTTGGTTTCGTAAAGGGCAGATCATGCCTGCTTAACCTGGTGGACTTCTTCGAGAAGGTCACCAAAGCAATGGATGAGGGCAAAATCGATCACACTGCCTACCTTGACCTGGCCAAGGCATTTGGCACAATACCCCACTCGGGCATTGTTGATAAATTCAAGAGGTTAGGTACAAACCCGTATGTCACCCGGTAGACAGTGAACTGGCTCACAGATAGGACCTAGGAAGTTAGAATTGGGGAGTCCACCTCTACAAAGAGGCCAGTCACAACTGGAGTCCCTCAGAGATCAGTCCTTAAACTGCTCCTTTTTGACATTTACTTCTGACAAGTCAAGGCCAATGTCAGTGGTCTCTGGCTGACTAATTTGCAGATAATTGCAAATTAGGAGCTGTCATTGAATCTCACAATGACACAAATGTTCTCCAGGAGGAGCTGACACAGACAAACAACTTGTGTCAGAGTCATGGACTAAAAGTAAATGCCAAGAAATACATAATAGTATCCTTTGGGAAGTCATCTATTCCCTGGTAACTATCACATTGACAACACACCCCTTGGTGTTGGCCCAGTAGTCAGGACTTAGGGACACACAGAGATAGTAATCTAGCCTTTGATCATCACGTGTCTATAGTGGTCAGGAAATCATTCTACGTTGGGCAACTTATAAACAAAGGTATGGCATCTAAGTCCAAGGAAGTCATTGTTCTACTGTATTCGGCATTCATCAGATATATCATTGAGTACAATGCCCACTTTGGTATGTATCTAACCAGGCATATCCAACAACTGGAACGTCCACAGAGGTTCCTCCCTAAAAGAATACAGGGCATAAGTAATATGTCCTATGCAGACCACCTCAAGGCCCTATCCCTGTATTCTGTCTCCTACAGGCTTTTGAGGGGAGATATATGCCTGGCATACAGGGCATTGTCAGACCCCACTCTGATGGACCTCCTGCCACAGTACCAGAATTACCCATTCTAATGACTTAAACCTTACCTGTAATATAAATAGGACCTGCTGGAGAGATAGATATGTATCCCAAAGACTACCCCATCTATGGAACAGGCTCCCCATCCATGTGAAGCAGGGTTCCTCCCTAATCCAATTCAAGTGCAAGTTGGACAACTGGATGGGAAACTGGAAATTCATCCCTGGTTTGGCACCTATGTCTCTGATGCAAACATGTAACCTGTAAATGGCTCATCTCCAAGGCCCATGCTTACACTTACCAAGAGTATCAGAACTCATCAGAGATTTGGGATGCATGGCTAGGCTTAAAAAGGCCCTTGTGGTCATTTGTCTACTAAACAACTATGAACCTATGAATAGTGTATCCCAAGGCCAAGCAGTAGTGGATAGCAAAGCCTACATTTGAAGGCAGGAAGTATGACTACATCTATGATCTCATGATAAATTTACTGGCTGCCAAGACAGGTAGTCTGAGTGTGGAGCCAATGGAAGTACCACAACTGCTCAGAAACGTAGCTAGATCTGAGCAGTAATTTCACAGTTACTGTCATGCTTTGGCAATAAGTAGTCAGGTACACATAAAGAACTGTGTAGTTATAGTGAGTAGGTGGTAAATCAGTGTTGAGTAGTGTAGAAAATAAGGAGAACCTGTACAATATGTGAGGAGGTTAGTGGAGCTGGAATTCTAAGCAGTGAAACTGTTATTACATATTAAGAGATAAACAGTGTCAGGTAGTCTGCAAGACCTGGACAGCAGTAACTAATCTGACTACTGTCATTCAGCAGAGGAAAGAAATGCAGGCAGAAACATTACTAGTTACAAAGTTGAATAAAGTCCTTGTTTCCATCCACTTTTGCACAGTTAGGGTGATTGCACTTATGTAATTGAACATAGTCAGTGTGGAGAAAAAATGTGGACTGGTCTCAGCTAATGAGACGCAAAGTTGGCAGACAATTGGGATTACATGTCATTAGTGTGCATTAGCTGAAAATGATCTGCCTCAGTGGTTAGTAATAAATACAGAGCATGAGTATAACATTGTAAAGTGTGTGTGTGTGTGTGGGGGGGGGTGTTCTCTATTGTCTGGGAGTGATGGTGATCAAGAAATACTGATATGAACATTGTGTGATTTGTATGCCACTAATGCAATATGACCATCATGAACATCATTGGAGATGAAGTTCAAAGGTGATGATCAAAAACCTATTTAACATGGATGCAGGAAGTACGCTGCAGACAGCAAAGTGGATACTGACAGGTGGTATTTAGCAATCTAAAAAATTATGAAAAATCAAGAAAAGTCTTGTTGATAGTTATATTTTACTGGATAATGTGTTTTATCTTGTGACTGGAAGTTTAAATGGATGTTTTAATATTTAAATAGACAGTTGCTTTGAGTTGATATTAAAATCTGAAAAAGTGTCATTATAGACGTGAAAGCTCTTATTTTATTTTAATAAATAGTGTTTTATTCCACCGGAGCCGTGTTTGTGCACTCACTTGTTTTGTTTACATTTTAACTTGTGTGACCATGTACAAATGTCTGATGCACAGTGTGATAGAGTATTACATTACGCAGCTGTCACAAAGTTGATGGCAAAGGAGTATGTGTAATGTGATACATTTTATTGGTATCTAGGAGTAAAGTGTGGGGTATATATACACAAAGTTTCACAAACAGCACAGTGCTGTGAAGTATGCTTTTGGATCTCTGCTTGCACTTTTCTGAAAAACTTTGAGTAAGATGTGCAATATTTCATAAGGCCACACAGCATGGCCTAGAGCAGTGACTTGCACAAAGAAGGAAGGCAGGAAAATTACGAAGGAAAATCTGACATTCTGTACTCATGACACTGCAAATAAAAGTTTAGTCCTGTGTGCTTACTGCCTGACACCACAAGTGTAGTTAGTACAACTGGAAAGGGATGCTGCAATCCTCAATTTACTAAGGGTTGTAACCACCCCAAGTGGTGTTTCCTGCAAATTGCACACATTTCTTTCTTTCTTTTAGAGAGACGGTAGCATAAGTAGTAATGTGACATTATGGATGACTCAGTTTTGCACATTAACAAATGAATAGATGAGCGGATTATCATAATTTTAGAAAATATGCACAAAGACAAGAGTGGCACAAAGAATAATTACTGATGCTAGGGCAAGGAATACTGAATGGTTTAGTAGTTTGCCACTGAATTTGAAAACAGCACAGTAAGTACAAAATGCATTAGTTATATGATTAATGCAAGTCTCATTGAATTTCCTAAAGTATTCAGTAGTCACCCCCCCCCCCCCCAACAAAAATAAATTCTTGCACTGCATGGACTGTGGAATAGAGTTAATTTTCAGTACATTCTTTTATTGTGCCAGTGTCATGGAGTCAGGTTTGCAAAATAGTGTTTGGCTGTAATTTAACAATCTAGAGATGTCTAGAATGTCAGGAAATTACAGAAACTACATGTCACAAGACAGCTGTTCCTCAGAAAGAAATAGTTATGGAAAACTAAGTCAACAAAATACTGCCTTGTAGATATAGTGAGGGTTAAATCAATTGTCACTAGTAATAAAACACACTTAAATAATCAAGTAGTTCCTGCAACTTACTTCCAAAAAATATAATAAAACTAAATAAATAGATAAACTTTGCTACTGCAGGCTAACTAGTGAATACATATATAAATCTTCTTACTGCAGGCAAAGGGGAAGATAATTGTACTGAAAGTCCCTTTCTTTCCATTATAAGCTGTCAACTGCACTAGAATCTGCAATATTCTCTCAGTCTAGTGACCGTTTTAACACCTCTGCAGTAGTGTGGGGGGACTGGACTGTCAATTCATCTTGGACTACAAAAGAAAACCCTGAACAAAGACCAGCAAATTAGCTACTTTTTTGGCTGTAGCTGGATAACTTCTAAATATAGTGTAAAATAAGCTCTGAGCAAATCATAAATGTGGGTGATTAGAGACAGAAAAGCAGCAGTCCTCTTACAGAAGGTATACAAGCTGACAGTGACTCACGCACATCCCATTATATGTCAGTGGCAAAGGAATTCACAGTTACTTCCTTATGTCTGGCATGAGTCATAGAAAGCAGACTCAAAATGCTTTATGGGGAAAAGAAAGGGTTGAGGCAGAACAATATCACGTTGATTCATCAAGCCCCATTGGTAGCCATATTGTGGTAAACAGGATAAAACTGCAAATAAAGCACTTGGGAGTTATTTTGATGTTTTAAAATAGGTCTAAGAACAAAGATACACTAACAAAATGTATTTTTGTAAGTTCTAGGGTAGAGTTTTCCTTTAATGCCCTTATCCTCTGACAGGTAGATTTGATTTTTAATTAACTAATTTATTTATTTGCCTTTTGTTAACCAGGTTAGTCTGGCTGGGATGAAGGTACTTCTTTTAGCAGAGACCTGAGGAGAAAAGCTACAGTACAAAAACAAATTGTTACTATCCAGTGCACAAACTAATCGTTACAATGAAGTACAAAATTAATCAAGACAGAAGTTAAAAAATGCACAATATTATACATAGAAGAAAAAAAAAGTTTTTGTTGATACATGGTAGGGAAACAAGCAATCTTGGATACAAGAATATACAGTACAAATAATACATAGCTAGATCGAGAGAAAGAAGAGATAAGAAAAACAGTGGCAGAGGTGATAGGGTTAGTATTCAAGTATGGTCACTGCAGGGGCAAATCAAGGAGTTTTGCAGATAGGTTTGAAACTATTTAAGCTATTGAGTGATCGGATATGGAGAGGGAGTTTGTTCCAAGCAGAGGTAACAGAGTGACCGTATAATATTCTGCCTATTTTTTTTTTGAGTTTGGAGATTTGGAGGAGGTGTGGGTCAGAGCTACAGAGTTCGTGGTTGGGACCATAGGGGGAGATGGGAGTAGTAAGAGAGGAACAGGCTAGGGGTTGGTGAAGGATGGAGTGAATCAGGTAAAGCTGAGGTAAAGCTAGATAGGGCTTGAATTCTCAGCACACTACTGTGGTTGTGTCTACCCCTGTATTACTGTCATCAGTGGCATCATATCCAAATTTAATATTTCACCACCCTGAAAACAGTCTGGGTCAGCCTGCAAATTCTCTTATGGCCTTAATCAGGGAACTTATTATTCATTTTCACAGCCAGTCCCCATCTTTACCTTCTCTCCTGCCCTACTTTTCTAAGACAGAAATTATTCAACAATTTCAAAATCTACCTCCCCAGCATAAGTTCTCCTCTCTGAAGAGAAGTTTTACTTGAGTGGAGATGTACTGCTTATCTCACACTCATACTGATCGATTTGATTGATGAAAATTAGTTTGTCAAATGCTGGAAGTTATATGTGTCTATCAATTAATGTCTCCAACAGCCAAAGTGAAAAATGTAGTATTTTTTTTTTTTTTTAATTAAATCAATCCAACACCAGGTTCTCCTTATCACTAGTTAGGATGTTGAGATCTGCAGCCATCTTAGACAACCTAGCAGTATCTAGAAACATTACTGTGGGCATTGCCATTAGGTTCTTTTACAAGTATCTGAAAGATTCTTGAACTCCGTAAAAACCTTTGCAGTTTCTTATGAGTTGGGAGATGGGAATTTGGCTCAAATATGCAATGTTAAATGCTCCTCAATTACTTTCAATATGTGGGACAGAGGCAACCACTGGTTGTGACTCATGCATGACCAGGAGATTCAAGTCAGTATCCTAGCCCAACAGTGAGCAAATCTGCACTGAATGAGGATAGATCCTCCTTCTCTAGTTCAGAATCCAAAGTGCTAGGGGAAGATAGATTTTATTTTATACATCTGTCAGCCAGGCAAGCTCACTAGACACATGTTCCTTTTCAGGGGCAACCTGGGATTACTGTCTCATTAAGTGAGCTGCTAAAAGTCACCAAGTACACAAATGGATGGATGAGGAAGGAACCAAACCTTGTACCTTGGGAAACAGGAAACACCTTGTTAACAGCTCACAGCCTTGTTTTACATAGAAGTGCCAGTACTGACTATGAGGACTGGAACACCTGAGAATTTATCTGTGCTAAGCAGCCATTTACTCCTTAGTTAATCTTCTGTAATCAAAAATAAATTACAGTTGTGTAAAATCTTACCATAGCAGTAGATGCAGTACTCTTTAACGTTAGGCATCTCCCGTCCAGGGCAGCCTGATGTTTGGCCAGTACACCAAAGCCTAATGATCATGCATACGCTCCCTGCACAGAATGTAGGGCTTAAAAGTGATGTACGGATGCAGCTACCCAAAACTGAATTGCTCCAGAAGAGAACAGTCTCCACAGGACAAAGGAGTCCATATACACCCAGAAGGGAAAAATGAAGAAAAAGGGGAAACACTCAGAAGAGACTTCGAAGAAAAGCCAGAACAAACAAGAAGGGGTTGGAGGGAGGGAGCGAATACTGCAACAGTGAAGAGAAGGACATCTACTGTTATGGTAAGATTTTACACATCTGTACAATGTCCTTCTATATCACTGTTGCAGTACTCTTAACATTAAGGAGAGTAATAAAAATCTCAAGTAACAGAATAGGAGGTCGAAGGCTGAGAACAGCCTCAAAAACCCATATAAAATAGTTATAGCAAAACCTGCTCTAGTCCTAGAAACCATATCCAACTTATAATGCTTAGTAAAGGTATGTACTGAAAACCAAATAGCAGCTTCAAGGATAGAACTGGTTTCCAACCCCTTGAAGAAAGGACCAGAAGAGGCAACATCCCTAGTGAAATGAGCTCTAATAGAAGTAGACAAAGATTTGCTATGAAAAGAGAACAAAAACAAATGGTGGTCTCCAGGAGAAGTGGTTTGCTTTGAAACAGTCAGACCAAATGTTCTGGGCAAATGTTCTGGGGAAAAAAGGAAACAAAAAGCTGGTCAGACTTACAGATGGCTTTAGTTTTATCCAAATAGTATCACAGTTGTCTGTGAAAATCCAAGGTATGCAAGACTGTCTTACTAGCAGACTAAAGAGAAGTGAAAAAGGAACAGAGTTCTACTGACTGATTCAAGGACAACTCATTCACTACCCTGGGCATAAAAGAAGGATTAGTACAAAGGGACATCTTGTCCCTGTGAAAAATCAAAAACAGAGGAATGGCCATAACAGTCTGTAGCTCAGAAACTCTGAGCAGAAGTAAGAGCCAGCAACAAAACAGTCTTCCACATACAAAGCTGCAAAGAAGCATAATCTAAAACATAATTAACATCCTAAGGAAGAGGAATATGTTTCCCTGGAGGCCTAAGATGCAGTTAACAGTTATTCAGCTTCACTGAGGAAGGCTTGATGCTGAAACCGGTTTGAAATCGTATAAGTACTGCCTAGGACATTTTTATGTCCATTTTGTGATTGAATAAAGCTTTGGAACTACCTTGCTGGCCGTTGGTGTTTTTTCATGATTGGTTGGCCGTGCAAGCTCTACGTGAGGGGTATGGTGTTCTTCACATTAATAGGAGAAACCAGTGCTGTCTTGGTTAAAAGGTTAAAAGGGATTTACTAGCAAGATTTTGGGGGAGTCCAGTTGAATCTTCTGCAGGACTCTAAGGGACGTCTGTCTTCCATGCCAGATAGCATGGCAATATAGAACAGAAGAGAGGGAGCTGCCTGTTCATAGGAGAGGCAAAAAGATCTGAGAAATATACCACCAATGGAAACATGACAGAAACATGTCTCTGTGAAGCATCCATTTGTGAGCCTGTGTTTGGACCTGCTTAGAGAGTTTGCCACTAGACTGTGCTCTGAAGGAATGTATACTGCCAACTGACAACTGACAACTGGGAGCCACCTTCTTTCCTAGGAACCAAAAACATTCTGGAGTAGAACCCTTTTCCCCTTTGAAAAACTGGAACTTCTTGAATTGTTCCATGAGACAACAGGTCCTGAAGGACCTCTGGAAAAAAGGCAGCTGTTCCTGAGGAGGCTGAATAATGCCCAAAAATGGGGTGGGGGTGGGAGAGATTTCCAAACCATATAATTCCCTTAGAGGATTATGGATAGAATTATGGATAGAACCCTCCCAAGTCTGAAGAGCCATCCTGCAGAGGAGGTAAGATTTTATGTCTCCCTGCTTGCTGACATACCACATCACTGTAGTGTTGTCTGTGTACACCTTAAAGGGGCTTGTTGAGAACATGGGGTGAAAAGCTTGAAGAGCTAGAATCAGACTTCTCATCTCTTTGATGTTGATATGGTCTGACTTCTGATGGGGGGAGGGGGGGTGCAGAGATACTGAACTTTCAGGTGACCAAGTGAAGCCTCCCATCTCATGTCTAAGGCATCAGTGAAGAGTTCTTGAGAAGGGAATGAAGGCTGAAAGGGTAAAGAACAGACTGAAAGAAGGCTGTCAATGACAAAACTTTTGGAGGTGGAAGAGAGACAACATTGGCACTATCTGAATCCTGCATCCCAGATATACATGATCCTGAGAGGGAGTCAGGAAGGACTTTTGGAAGTTGACAGTGAACTCCAAACTTTGAAGAAGCGAGATGGTGAACTCCAGATCCTGTAACAGGCAACTAGGAGAAGTCGCCTGAAGTAACAGGTTGTCCAGATAAGGAAAAATATGAATGCCGTAGACCCTGCAGAAAGCAATTACAGGAGCTAGGCATTTTGTGAATATGACTGGGGCAACAGACAGGCCAAAGGGCAAAGCAGAGAACTGAAAATGAAAGAAGAAACAGAGAAACATAAAAACTTCCTAAAAAGTGGGTGAACAGGAATATGAAGGTAAGCATCCTTCAGATCCAAAGACACCAGAAAAGAATGGGGTAGTAAAAGAGGAAGTAGGGTTTAAAGAGCAAGCATTTGAAAAGAAGGGACCTTGAGAATGGTTTTGAGCAGGGAGACATTCAGAAAAGTCTCCAAGAGCCCTCCTTTCAAGGAACTAGGAACATCCTGGAATAAAAACCCTTTCCCACTTGGGAAGCTGAACATGTTGAATGGTTCCTTGGTTTACACCAGGGAGCCTAGGACCTCCTGGAAATGAGGAAGTCACTCTGAAAGAGGTTGTGGAATTCCTAAAAAAAGAGGGAGGGACTTCCATACTATGAAGTAAGCCTGATGGATGATAGAAAGGACCCAAGAGTCTCAAGTGATGAGAAGTCAATTTGGAAGACAAAGGGGAAGCTGATCTAAGAGGAGAAGGAGAATAAACTGTCAAAGAGAAGCAAGGTTATCAGCTAAAAGAGGCTTCTGGGGCAAAGAAATCTGAGAAGCCTTAGCACAGAGGGCCTGCCACCCTTTCTACCCTTGAAGGCCTGGAGGGGTTGCCTGTGAACAAAAGCAGATCTAGAAGGATAATTCCTCTGGAAAGTACAGTTGTCAAAATCTTACCATAACAGTAGATGCCCTTCTCTTCACTGTTGCAGTATTCCTTAAAATAGGGATCCCCTGCCAAGGGTAGCCCGACATCCAGCCAGTATACTAAAGCCTTTAGGTTGTAATAGGTATGCCGTGCATCACACATATGCTCCCCATGCATGGTGTTGGGCCATAAAGGTGATGTATGGACATACAATCCTCAGAACTGAAAAGCCCCCATAGGAATGACAGTCTAAGGATAAAAGAGGTAACAAGTATATCCAGAAAGAGAAATGGAACTGGGGGAGGAGGGAGGGAAAGAATACTGCAACAGTGAAGCGAGAGACATCTACTGTTATGATAAAATTTTACATAACTGTACTATGTTCTTCCATATCACTGTAGCAGTATTCCTTACAATAAAGAGATAAAAAAGGTTGGAAGGAAGTTTTGAGGAGGAAGGACCAGCAGAGCCCTCAGGAAAACCATATAGGACAGCCCTGGCAAATCCAGCTCTAGCCCTTGAAATAACATCCAACTTATAGTGCTTGATAAAAGTATGCACAGAAGTCCAAGTAGCTGCCTCAAGAACAGTAGTAGTATCCTCAACCTGGAAAAAAAGCACCAGAAGAAGGTGCAACTGTGGTAGAATGCACTTCAACAGAAGGAAAGGTTTTCCCATTAAAAGAATAAAAAATAAAATGGCTTTATATATTTTGGAGTTATGTACTTACCATAACTTGGTATATGTGCTGTCATTTCTCATTCTTCTTCACTGATGGGTTATGGATCCGATCCTCGGATCCGACTTGGCCACATTTTCCAGATTTCATATTCCAATCTCGAGCTCCTCCCTCTTCCCATAATGCAATACACCACCTCTACCTCCTCAGATCGAGTTTGCAAATTATGTCTACCGATTTATAAAGACAAGACAGAAAAGAAAGAATTATGACTAAAACCCTAGGAACCCAAGGTTCCCATACTGTTCAATATCCTTCTAGAAATATAAGGCCGGAGAAAGGCTGGGAGGGAAGATGAGGAAGAATGAGAATGGACAACACATATACCAAGTTATAGTAAGTACATAACTCCTAAATATGATGTTGTCCTTCTCATTCTTCCTCACTAATGGGTAGAGTCCCTAGCTATATAATTCTTGGGAGGTCCTCATTCTTGAGGCCTACGTAAGGTCTGTTTCTGGAGACAATGCCCAGTTTGTAATGCGTCACAAGAGTAAGAGTATACAAACAAGTTTCTGTATGAGGGATATCAAATGAAACTGCGGTAGGAGGGTTGGTAAGGTAGTTATAGAACTGATAGAATGGCTTTAGGATGCCAAGGTGATTCTAAATCACTTTGTAGATGAAACAGTGAAATACTGTCAAAGTCTAATCAACCAGGATTACATATGAGACTGCTTAACCAAGCGGATAGAATAAAGGGGAAATAAACAGCTAGTCAGAAAAAATAATCATAACTGACCATTCCAAATGGATGATAAAGATTGACTAATGACTATATTGATTCTCATTTCCCCACTATATAAGGAAGTTTTTGTGGAAAAAAGCAGATGAAAAGGCCATTGATCTGGCAGAGTGGGCTTTGGGAGGATGAGGCAATTGCCAGTCTTTTAATGAATAAATAATAAAAATACCATCTGTAATCCATGGAAGTAGTGTGACTGGACCCCACCAAGCCTAAGCAAATAGGTGAAAGGAGATAAATAGTTGATTTTGTGGCTACTTTGGGCATAAGAGAATGATTGGTTCAGTTTACTAATAGTAGAGAAAATTTTTGCCTTCTCCTTAAAGGAGCTAGCCAGAAAAAGGTAATTGGGAATAGTAGCTGAGAGAGAGAGAGGGGGCCAATGTTTGAAAAAGAAACCAAAATAGATGATTTATTTATTTATTTGACATTTGTTTACCCAGATAGGCCAACTGGGTGAACAGGACGCATCTTCTTTGGTGGCTTGGGGAGAAAATTCCAAAAACATACAAATTTAACACTGCAAGCACTGAAAGGTAGAGGTTCTAAACCTGCTGGCTTAATGACAGAAGCAAGCCTGTCCCATTTACAACCACTGGAAAAAGAGAAACCATTCAGTCATTTTTACGGCATGGAGATCAAAATGCTAAATCTCCTAAGGGTGATATCTGAGATCCCAAATGGGCTCCAGGATCCATGGAGAATATCCCAGATAAGGTCTGAGACAGAGAGAGAGAGAGAGAAAAACCATGCCAGACGAGTCTAGAAGTACAAATGAGGATGACAGAGCTCTATAACTTGCTGGCTTTGTGGACACTCCGAGATCAATGGTAGATTGGTAGAACCATAAGAGAGACCTGAAGGCCAACAGTGAAAAAACAAGCATCCCTTGGGAGTATGCCCAAAGGGAGGATTGGAAAAGGTAAGTGCTGTATTTGAAGTTAGGGGGGAAATAAAGAGGATGTGATAAGGTTGGCTCCAATGGCTAAAAATCAGGTCGACAACAGATTGAGGGACCACTCATGAGGAATCAGACTAGACCTACTGATGCTGTCTGCCAAAGCATTTGATTTCCACAGTATGTGTGCCATAATTCGAAGTGATTTACTGAGATCACCCATTGTCATGCCTTCATGGTCTGTCTGTAAAAGTGGTAGGATAGTGTTCCTCCCAGTTTGTTGATATGCTAAAATACTGACATGTTGTTGGTAAGCACTGCAACAGACGTCAGAGGGAGGACACCCTGAAAATTTGCAAGCAAAAGGGGACAGCAGTCATCTCTAGGATGTTGCCATGCAACCTAGTCTCCATGGAAGTCTATGTGCTTTGGAAAAGGTATCCCCAGAAATGTCTATGCTACTCTGGATGGGAAGCGTATGTGGTCTCTCTGGCCGGGGGTGGGGGGCAGGCTGCCTAGAAAGGGGTTGTTCGACTGGATTCACTGGCATAAAAGACGTTACGAATTGGTTTTAAAGGAGTGGGCAGAATTAACCTTGCTGGCAGGGAATGGGAGTGACAGCAAGTTCCACCCCCTTGATTTCTAAGTGCTGTGTAGTGGTGACGAATCAAAAAAGCTATCTGGTTTGTAGCATTCAAGTGAGAACTTATGAATTTCAATTCTGTATCATCAATACATTCAGTCTTGCCCAATTTATAGTAATGCCCAGGGATCTGGAACCTTAAATCAGGTAATCCCCACCTCCTGTGTGGACCTCCTTTCTGTTCACCATGTATCGCCCTAGTAGACCTCTATGATCTGTAAATCAAATGCTCCTAAATAAAGCGAGATCTAACCTTTCCGCCAATCAAATGCGCTACCCCTATACCATCTCCAAGCTATGGAACACCCTCCCCTCATCACTCAGGAAGTACAGTCATGTACACTTACCATAAATGTAGATGTTCGAGTGTATTCCCTGTTGCAGGCATCAAATTTGGGTTATCCCTGCCAGGGTAGCCCTCGGCCGGCCTGAATACCAGAGACTTAAGTATTTCTGCATCGGTTGCTGTCGCTTGAGGACCGACGTCAGGTCGTCAGTGGTATAAAGTAAGGCAGCAGACACCATTACATCTGTTTTTCTTGCCCTAACCTGTCAGGAGCCCCCAGAGTAGGAGGCCAGGTTCTGGTGGAAGAATCCCACCAGTGGAAAATAAATACCATTATGTCCCTTGCAAGGAAAGGAGAACAACAAGGAAGAAAAAGAGAAAGGGGCATGGAGGAAAGGAAATCAGGATTGCAACAGTGAATACACTTGAACATCTACATTTATGGTAAGTGCACACAACTGTACTACGTTCTTCGTGTTTCACTGTTGCAGTCATCATATTTGGGTAGATTCCCAAAGCTGAGGAAATGGGTGGAGGCAGTCAAGGAAGCTAGGGGCTGGCTATGATGCCCTGCAAGACTGCAGAGGCAAACCCTGCCCTGGATTTGGAGAAGAGAAGCAGGTAGTAATGCTTGGCAAAAGTGTGAACAGATGTCCAGGTGGCAGCCTCCAGGATGTCCCTGGTGGGGACTCCTCTGAGGAAAGCTGCAGAGGTGGAGGTTGCTCTGGTGGAGTGTGTCCTGACCCCCTTGGGGGTGGCTTACCATGCTGTTTGTAGCAGAAATGGATGCAGTGTGCTACCAATTTGGAAATGGTTTGCTTGGAGATGGCTTGGACTTCTGCCCCTGTAGCAATGCTAACCGGCAATTGATCAGACTTTCTGAAGGATTTAGTCCTGTCCAGACAGTATCTGAGCTGTCTGTGCACATCTAGAGAGTGCAGAATCCTCTCCCTCTTGATGTCCTTCAAGGATGCATCTGCAGTCATAACATATGGGTTGTCCTGCCTCAGGCAGCCCTTCGGTCGGCCGGATTCCAAAGTCTGGGTCTGGCCTCGGCTGATGTCGCACTTTCCCCGATGTCAGAGCTTCTGGGGTATAAAGGCATCAGCCGACGCCATTTTCCTCAGTCTTTCTTGCCGCGCGGTGCCCGAAGCAGAAGCTGTTCGCAAGTGCCGGTCGGTCAGATCCAGAGATTTCAGCTACCGAAGACTTCGAAAAAAGCTAAGTACCCCGTTGGGGACTCTTTCTTGCCTCAGCCGATGTCAGACAAAGTAAATAATTGTTTAACTTGTGGGAAACAAATACCTCATAAGGATTTCCATTCTTACTGCCTTCCTTGCTTAGGCCCAGACCACGACGTATCAGCTTGTTTAGCCTGTGCCTCCTTCAACTGACGGACTCTTAGACGTCGGTCGGAGTTTGCAGAAGAATTTTTTGGAACTGATTTTGCATATAAAATGCCGTCGGAGACTCCGACTACGCATATGGCCAAAAAACACAAGGAAAAGGACCGACACTCGTGCCCCGCGGTTTCGGCTGAAACCACGGCTAGGCCTACCGCGAGTGTCTCGGTTTCGGCTGAAACAGAGTCCTCGGTTCTTACTATGACCGAAACCATACCTCTGACAACCGAGGCCAGAGAGGCCCCGGCTGAGTCGGCTTCAGATATCCCTACCGAAGTTAGCGCTCAAGATTTGTCCGACACCATTCCTTTGGACATTTCTACACCTGCACGTGGGGCAGCTAGGCCCCCAGCTTCTATGTCTATTAAGGCCTTCTCCAGGGCTAAAGCTGCCAAACTTTCAAAAGCTTTGCCTGCCAAATCTACTTCACAGAGGCCTTCCTCAAGTTCTCAGATTCTCAGTCTTGCTGAGGACCTTATATCCTTAATTAGGGGTTCCCAACCTCACCCAGACAGGGCCTCCCAACCTCCACCAGACAAAAGGCCCAGGACTGATCCCTCTGAACCTCTCTCCTCTGATTACTCCACGGATGGATCAGATTTGTCAGACCATCAGGAAGGGGCCTACTGCCTTATGAGGATTCAGATGCAGAAGATTCTATTCCTTGGCCTCCCCACCTGAAGAATTTTCCTTTGGGGAGACTTTGCACTCCATGAGGGAGCACTTTCAATGGCAGGGTCAGGATTTTTCTGATTCTAGAAAAAGATTAAGGACATTTTTGCATCTGCCCCAGCATAGGCCCTTAGCCATACCACCTGTTCTAACTGTAATTGATGATGTGTATAATGATGTCAGTACTGCACCTGATTCACTTCCCGGCCCCTGCCAAACCTGACAGATATTACAGGGTCCCGGATTCTCACTTCCACCTGTATAAAGCCCATGCTGCAGACCCAGAAACTATTTCTCAGGGCCCAAAAGGGGTTGCAGCTGCTACTGCCAAAAATCCCCTACCCTCTGAAAGAGAGTCTAGAGCATTAGAGAGATGGGGTAAAAAGGTTTATACATCTGCTACTCTTTCTGCCAGGGCATTAAACTGTCAATTCCATATGATACAGTACCAAGAATTTTTTTTAGATCAGCTGAATAAGAAGCTTTCTTCTCCTGAACCTTTAGACCGTAAATCCCTTCAGGATTTGGTACACAACTCTCAGCAGGTTAGTAATCATTTTTTTAAAATGTGGCTATGATGTACTGGAGGCTTCATTTAGATCAGCTATGACTGGGGCAGTAATTCGTACGCATGCCTGGCTAAAAGAGCAATCCTTGCCAGACCATGTCAAAGCTAAACTCCTCGATGCTCCAATGGAGAAACAAAATTTATTTGGCTCCCCTGCACAGGAGATTCTAAAGAAAGTGGAAGAAAAAGCAAAATCTGTGCAAACAGTAAAGGAATTTCTGCAGGTCCAACCTCCGAGGTTCAGCAGAAACTGGCCTACAAAGAATTGGTCCTTTCCAGACACCTCCAGAGCACAGAAGGGCAGGAATAGACGCCCTAGAGGCAGACGTCAATCAAAGGGTGCCTACAGGGGCCGTCAGTGGCAGCCTGCCAACCAGAGGAGTAGTGCCACAGCTGCAACTACAACCACTACCACAGGACAGACACAATGACTTGACTCTGATTCCGCCTACCAGGGATCAACTGGAAGCTCCCTTGGGCGGAAAGCTGGCTTTATTCTCGAAAAACTGGCATTGCATTACAAAGGACACATGGACATTGCAAACAATAGACAAAGGATACAGGTTTCACTTCCACACTTTACCAAAAAGGAGTGGAATGCCAAACCTTCCACCAAACCAGAAGGCAGAGGCTTTAAGACAAATCAACAATTTACTACAGGTGAAAGCGATAGAAAGAGTACCATCTATGGAACAAGGCCAAGGATTTTACTCCAGACTATTCCTTGTACCAAGAAAAGAAAACCAATGGAGGCCTATTCTCGACTTGTCCGCACTGAACACATATCTCATTGTGCCAAAATTCAAAATGCTGACCCTACAGCAACTTCTTCCCATGTTGGGCAAGGAGTCTTGGCTGGTGACTCTAGATCTCAAGGAGGCATACCTGCACGTCCCTATCCGACCAGATTGCAGAAGACACCTCAGATTTCTTGCAGGATCAGAGCATTATCAATTCTCAGCATTGCCCTTTGGCTTATCTACTGCGCCCAGAGTATTCACGAAATGCCTGGCATCAGTAATTGCACATTGCAGACTTCAGGGAATTCAAATCTACCCATACCTGGATGACTGCCTAATACAAGCAGACAACAAGACAAAATTGTTAAAGGACTTGGCCTATGTCATACACCTGCTACAGGCCTTGGGACACACAGTCAACATCCAAAAGTCAAGACTTGTGCCATCCCAAAGGATAACCTTTTTGGGTGCGGATCTGGACACAATCACTCAGATGGCTTTTCTCGCAGAAGAAAACAAAAACAACTTCCAGATTACTTCATGACTTTGACAAGACAAACTCAGCTTACTGTAAGGAAAGTCCTGCAGGCCCTGGGTTACATGGCATCCTGCATAATCTTGATCCCACATGCCAGGCTGCATATGAGGAAATTACAATGGTACCTAAGGAATGTATGGTCTCAACACAGGCACTGTCTAGAAACCTTGATACCAATCATTCCATGCCTTCAAAAGGAATTCCTGTGGTGGGCTCAGGCCTGCCAGTCCAACAGAGGGTTGCCTTTCAACAAACCAAAACCAAGGCAGACCATCACCACGGACGCCTCAGACCTAGGATGGGGAGCACACATGGAGGACAAATGTATCCAAGGCCTATGGCCTCAAGGACAGCTAAGCATGCACATAAACCAGAAGGAGATGCTGGCAGTGAAGCATGCAATCGAGGCATTCAAACCATTCCTCCAGCAAGGACATCTGTTAATAAGGACAGACAACACCACGGTCATGTGGTACATAAACAAACAGGGAGGCACACATTCCTACCCTCTATGCCGGATGGCAATGGATCTGTGGAACCTATGCCTGAATCTCAATATCCAGCTGCAGGCCAAATTCGTACCAGGAAAAGAGAATTCACTAGCAGACAGCTTAAGCAGAACTACCACGGATGCTCACGAATGGATGCTGCATCCAGACATCTTCAAACTCATAACAAAGAAATGGGGAATGCCAGAGATAGATCTGTTCGCCTCCCCACTCAACCACCAACTGAAGAAATTCTGCTCAAGAACATACCACCCACAAGCCTGGAGGGTGGACTCTCTCTCATTCAGCTGGAATGCCCTAACAGTATATGCCTTTCCACCTCTCCCATTGATGTACAAGGTTCTACTGAAGATCAGGGAGGAACAGCCAAAGGTGATACTAATAGCTCGGACTGGCCAAGACAACACTGGTATCCGCTACTGAGAAGCATGTCTCAGGCGAACTCATGGCCTCTACCCCTATGGCCTCTTCTTCTAACGCAGAACAATTTCAAGACCCTGCATCCAAACTTGAAAACATTGCAACTAACTGCCTGGAAAATTCCTTAAAACCAAACCAAACTGTTTTATCTCAGAGGGTCAAGGACATTATCCTGGAGGCTCGCAGACCTTCCACAAGGAAGACATACTCAGCTAAATGGAAGAGATTCCTCATTTGGAGCACATCAAAGGGCACAGATGTCACAGTGGCAAACCTAGCACACATCCTAGAATACTTAGCAGAACTGTTCCACAATGGCCTGTCTTATTCTTCCATTAAGATTCATGCTTCAGCAATTTCAGCAGAATACAATATGGATCCTCCTATCTTCTCACACCCTCTTCTCAGAAACTTTTGAGAGGGATCAAAAATGTTAAACCTCCAAGGAGACCCCCTCTACCTGCATGGGATCTCAATTTTGTGCTGGAAAAATTGACACTACCTCCTTTTGAACCAGCAGCATCAGCAGACCTACAGTTTTTATCTTGGAAAACTGCTTTCCTTCTGGCAATCACTTCAGCAAGAAGAGTATCCGAGTTACAGGCATTAATGGCAGTGCAGCCTTTTCTTATTTTCCACCAGGATAGAGTGTCACTGAGAACCAATCCTACTTTCATGCCAAAGGTGGTATCCAGGGTATCTTTGAACCAAGCTATTCATTTGCCTACGTTTTTCCCTAACCCACAGAACAAAGGAGAAAAACTTTTGCACACCTTGGATATACACAGACAGCTACACTACTATCTGGACAGAACTAAAACCAACAGAAAAACTGACCAACTTTTTGTAGCATATGCAACTGGGGTGCAAGGAAGAGCAATTTCCAAACAGACAATCTCAAAATGGATAGGAAATTGCATTCGCTTTTGCTACTCTTTTCATGGAAAGACAGCTCCTGAAAATATCAAGCCTCATTCCACAAGGGCCACAGCCACCACTACAGCTTTCCTACGAGGGGTGGCTACCAAGGACATTTTAGAAGCTGCTACTCGGAGCTCCGTGCATACATTTGCCAAGTATTATAATCTACCTTTATACTCCAGATCCCGAGCAGGGTTTGCAACTGCAGTTTTGCAGGGGATCTTAACTACACCATCCTTCTCTTAGTACCTCCTCCCCCAGTTTGGCTATGGTATTCTACCCATATGTTATGACTGCAGATGCATCCTTGAAGGACATAGTACAGTTTTGTACCTACCATAAATGTAGATGTCCGATAGGTATGCATCTGCAGTCAGGATTACCCACCCTCCTTCCCCTCTGTGGTATTCCTAGGGTGCTTACCCCTCTTTCAGCTAGCTGGGGGAATCTATTATGGTGTATTTGTTTGTTTGTATAAATATATATATATATATATATATATATATATATATATATATATATATATATATGTATATTTTTTTTGCTACTGTTTGGAACTTTTCAGCATTTATCCAAATTTAGCCTTCCTAGAGGGCACCTGGCATCTGGGGCAAGAAACACTGAGGAAAATGGCGTCGGCTGATGCCTTTATACCCCAGAAGCTCTGACGTCGGGGAAAGTGCGACATCAGCCGAGGCCAGACCCAGACTTTGGAATCCGGCCGACCGAAGGGCTGCCTGAGGCAGGACAACCCATATGTTATGACTGCAGATGCATACCTATCGGACATCTACATTTATGGTAGGTACAAAAATAGAAGTTATGTTCTTACCATAACGTTCCATGTTAGTTGTCTTCTTCTCGCCTTCTTCTTGCTGGATGGGTTCGGAGCCGACCTCGGCTCCGACTCGGCCACTCTAAAAGCTCGAGAGTTGGTTCCACCGACTCGAGGCTCCCCTTATATCCCACAATGCTAGGCGAGAGTTACCTCAGATCTCGTTTGTAAGCTAACCCCAGCTTATAATAGTAACAGAATAACTCTAAACAGAGTCCACCTCTAACAACAGGGAGAAAGAAGGGTAACCTACATCCTGATTCAGGAGATATGCAAGCAGCATATGCCTAAGAAAGAGGTGGTAGAAAGAGAGGTCACAATCACAACTCCTCTAGGTCTGTCCAGGCCAGGGGGAAGGAGGGTGGGAAGAAGAAGGCGAGAAGAAGACAACTAACATGGAACGTTATGGTAAGAACATAACTTCTATATGTTAAGTTGTCTATCTCACCTTCATTCTTGCTGGATGGGACCGCGTCCCTAGCACCTTGTCCCGGGTGGCCTAACGGAACAGACTCCTGAGAACAGTGGAACCAAAGTTAGCTCTATGCCTAGAAGCTAAATCCAACTTATAATGAGAAATGAAAGTGTGAGGAGTAGCCCAAGTAGCCGCTGCACAAATGGTGTCAATAGGCAGTCTGTCTTGGAAGGCTAAGGAAGTAGCCAAAGCTCTGGTAGAATGGGCCTTAGGTTTATTAGGCAGCTTTTGGTGTCTAATCTCATAAACAAGGGTAATCAGAGCTGTAAGCCATCTAGATAATGATACCTTTGAAACTGAAAGTCCCTTTCTGCCTTCTGCATAGGAGATAAACAGTTGGTCAGATTTTCTGAATTGTTTTGTTCTATCCAAATAGTACCTCAACTGACGATGAACATCTAGCCAGTGTAATTTTTGTTCAGACCTATTGGAATATTCTGGAAAAAAGACAGGGAGGTCAATGCTTTGATTTAGATTTGACGTTGAGACTACCTTAGGCAAAAAAGACGGGTTGGTTCGTAAGGATACCCTGTCCTTATGGAACAATAGATAAGGAGGTCGACAGCTGAGTGCATGAAGTTCTGAGACTCTTCTAGCTGAAGTAATAGCTACCAGAAAGAGAGTCTTCCATGATAGCAATTTTAAAGAACAGGATGCTGCAGGTTCGAAAGGGGGTAGAATCAAGGAAGTAAGAACTAAATTTAGGTCCCAAGGAGAAGGAGGATTTCTTATAGGAGGTCTGAGAAGAAAAACTCCTTTCAAAAGGCTTTGCAAAGCTTGTGGGACATTAAGGCAGACTCAGAAATACCCACATGAAAGTTAGAGATAGCTGCCAATTGAACTTTAAGAGTAGAAGGGGATGAACCTGCATGGAAGAGTTCAGCTAGAAAATCAAGGACTATTTGGATGGAAGCAGTGAAAGGATCTATGTCCCTTCCTTGAGCCCAATATGTGAAACGTTTCCACTTACTCAAGTAAATCTTCCTAGTGGAAGATTTATGGGAAGCTATCAAAATATCTCGAACAGAGTGAGATAATTGAGGAAGCCTGGCTAAGGTTGGAACTGGAGGAACCAAGCAGTGAGGTTCAGAGAGGGAGGTAACTGACCCGATTGATGGATCAAAAGGTCTGGAACTAGGTCCAGATGCCAAGGTCGCTCCAGCAGAAATTGATGTAGAAAGGGGAACCAAACCTGTCGAGGCCAGTAAGGAGCAATGAGGATCAACGAGGCCTTCTGAGCGATAGCTTTCTGTATCACTTGAGAGATTAGTGGTAAGGGAGGAAATGCATACAGAAGTCCCCGGGGCCAAACTTGGACTAGAGCGTCTCTGCTGGGTTGGCCTGGTAAAGGGAATAGGGTGAAATAATGTCTGCACTTGCTGTTTTGGGGAGTAGCAAAAAGATCGCAGCAAGGCTGACCCCACTTGAGAAAAATCTCTCACAACAGAGTCTTTCAGAGACCACTCGTGAGGCATGAGGATAGCTCTGCTCAATTTGTCCGCTATTTGATTGGACTTTCCGGGAATGTGCGTTGCTATCAGAAAGCGCTGTGAAGAAATCGCCCATTGCCACAATCTGAGTGCTTCTCGACACAGGGGGTAGGACCTGGTTCCGCCTTGTTTGTTGATGTACCACACTACAGACATATTGTCTGTCTGGATTGCAATCGTTCCCAAGGGGAGAGAGTCTTGAAGGGCTTGCAACGCTAAAAGCACTGCTCTCATCTCCAGAACATTTATGTGCAAGTGGCATTTGTCTGGTTGCCATGTGCCCTGGACAGTCCTGCCCTGATAATGCCCCCCCCCCACCCGATCAGGGAGGCGTCCGTTGTCAGAGTAGCAACGGAGGGGAGGAACAAAGGGTCTTCCCAACCAGAGCTGAGGGGAAGACATCCACCACATGAGATGATTTCTGCACGCCTGCGTGATCATAATGGTGTGGGACATTGGAAGTTGCTGGTATGACCATTGTGAAAAGAGCATCCATTGAAGGATTCGCATGTGGAATCTGGCTAATGGAAGCAGAGGTATGGCAGCCGCCATAATTCCCAACACTTTCAGAACTAACCTGGCTTTGATTCTGTTGTTGTTGAAAAGGAGTGAGACCAGTCTGTGTATGTCTGTTATTCTCTGATCTGTTAACCAGACATGTCTACTGTGTCTAGATTTGCACCTATGAAGGTAATAGTACGACAAGGCGACAAAACAGACTTTTCGCAATTTATTGAAATGCCTAACTTTTGACAAATGCGAAAAGTGTAATCCCTGGCCATCAGAAGGAGATGCTTGGTGGGAGCTGTGAGGAGCCAGTCGTCCAAATATGGAAACACCTGGAATCCTTGTCGTCTCAGGTGAGAAGCTACCACTGCCATGCATTTGGTAAACACCGGGGGCAGTGGTGAGACCAAAGGGCAGGGCCCTGAATTGAAAATGACTGGTTCCCAGCCTGAAGCGGAGGAATCTTCTGGAGTGTCTGTTCATTTTTATGTGATAGTACGCATCCTGAAGGTCTATAGAGCACATCCAGTTTCCTTTTCCCAATAGGGAAGGATGGACTGCAGCGTGACCATCCGAAATCTTGTTTTCTTGACTGATCTGTTCAAGATACTGAGATCCAAAATTGGTCTCCAGTCCCCTGTTTTCTTTGGAACTAAAAAGAACCTTGAGTAGATTCCGGATCCTTGCTGGTCTGCTGGAACTGGCTGAATTGCTCTTTTTGCAAGCAGTTTTGAAATTTCCAAAACCGCTAGATCCCTTTGTGCGGGTGGAACCTCTGGAAGGGATTTTTTTGATTGTTTTGGAATGCGAAGAAAGGGGATAGAAAAGCCTTCGGAAATGACGGACTGTACCCATTTGTCTTGAGTCAGGGATAGCCAGGCTTTTGGGTACAGTGACAACCTTCCCCTGACTGCCTCCGAAGGTGGGCAGCCGGGCAACACCTCAGGGATGCTGAAAGGGCTTATCAGAGAAGGCTTCCCGATTGCCCTGGTTCTGGAGCCCCCTGCCTCGAGGCGACATCTACCATTGTTATTCCCCTCTGCCTCTGGCGGGTAACGACTTTGCCAGGCGAAGTCCCTTGATTTTGTTTACGGAACCACATTTTCCCACTTTTCTGGCCTTTGGGGTAAGGCCTAGAAGGAGTAGAAAACGGACTCCGGCGGCAGAAAGAGTCTTGCCATCAGTCTCGCACCTAGTCAAGGTTTCTTTCACTTGAGGACCAAAGAGAGATGATCCATCAAGCGGGAGTTAGTGAAAGACGTCTTGAAGGGGTCAAAATTGCATAACCGCATCCAGGCATGCCTACGTAAGGCCACACCTGTCCCTGCGGCCCTACTCGCTCCATCAGCCGCATAAGAAAGGAGGCATGGAGGAGTTGGCTATGGAGTTAAGGGTAGCCAGCTGAGTGTTCATTTTATCTTGAAAACCCGCAGCTGTAGGATCCTTCAACATGTCACTCGCTTCTTTAATCAAGTCCCTTTGAAGATGAGTGAAATGGCACAGGTAGTTCAGCGACGCATAGTAAATGTCGCTGAAAACATCCGCTTCCGTACCTGTCCATGGACCTAGATTCCTTGTTAGGTGGATGGACAGGTACTGAAGGATCAGCTAGTTCCTTCTTAGTGGCAGCAGCTACCACCATAGCATCCACAGAAACTCCTTTTGTTAAGAACTGCTTGTCTGCTGGTGCGTTATGAATTTGGAGGGTCTCCTGGGAGTGGGGTCCACTGAATCAGGAGCCGTCCATGCCTTTAGCAACCACCTGCATGAGGGGGTCAAAGGGGGACACCCAGGAGGTGGAAGGGCGAGAGCCAAACGCCTCAAGATATACAGATTCATCCTCCGAAGGGTTAAGGGCTGGCCAATTTCCCCTCTGCTTCAGGATCTCTAGAATGTCTGCAAAGAGACATCTTCAGAAGGGGAACGGGGAACCCTCGGAATCATCTAAATCTGTGTCAGATGTGATGGACTCAGGTGAGTCAATGTGTTTCCTCTTACACTTCCTCTTCCGAGGGGCTCTTCTGCGAAATCAGGAGAGGCCTCGAAGAGGATGAAATCCCACAGGGGTTCCTGAGGAGCTGGCTCTCTGCGGTCCGGGATGAGGGAGTGAGTCGACTTGACCTGAGGCACCGAGAGGGAGGGGCGGCGCCGACTGTGGAGTAGAGCCAGGCTCTAACACACTCCGCATGACCTCGAACGCACCCCTGTCAGGCAAAGCCAGAGGTCCCCGCCCGAAGCTGAAAACCTCCTCGGCACCGACAGTGATGGCTCCGAGGCGATGTCGGAGCCGAACTCACCAGCACCGAGGCTCGAAGGAAGAGCGGGTCGGACAAGGGTCCGATGCCACTCACCCTCGGAGCCGGCGATGGAAGTCCGGCCGAGATTCTTCTAAGGAAGAAATCGGAGCCGACGATGGAGCCGAAGACAATTGTATCGGCTCCGGCTACCACAGTCTCGGTTCCGACGACCCGGCTCGAGCTCAACGGAGTCGGAGGAGGAATATATTGATGGACAGGGGCAGGCATCGACTGATGAGTCGGGCTCTGAAGCATCTGGGCCAATGCCTCGGACTTAAGAAGTCGACTCACTACCCTCTGAAGGTCATGATCCGACAGCCTCGATGACCTAGAGGAATGAGATTTATGGCTCCGTTCAGACAGCAGGAGATCCTGGAGCCGAATGAACGGAGCCAAGGGATGGTGACCTGGACCTCTTCCTCGATGTCGGCTCCGAAGATCTGGTCGGAGCCGACACGGGAATCTCTATTACCTCGGCTCCAGCCGAGCCGAGGAACCACAGAAACTGTGGACTGAGACTCATCGGCTCCAGCCGAGCCGATGTAGGAGGTTTAGAAGCCTTAGGTCTCGGCTCAGTTGCTGGAGCCGAAGAC
Source organism: Protopterus annectens (assembly GCF_019279795.1). Lineage (NCBI taxonomy): Eukaryota > Metazoa > Chordata > Ceratodontiformes > Protopteridae > Protopterus > Protopterus annectens. The sequence continues at coordinate 78,061,544 of NC_056737.1, read as the reverse complement.
CTAGAAGCCTTGGAGGGCTTCCTGAAGAGACAGTAAGGGAATCCTCAGGCTTGAGTAAACCTCTCAAAATTAATTTATTTTTTCTTTCCTGCAGGACCCTGGGACTGAAGCCATGGCAAACAGCACAGGAGTCCTGCAGGTGCAAAGGCCCCAGGCAGTAGACACAAGAAGTGTGACCGTCTGTCAGAGACATTTTCTGACAGCACGCATCACACTTCTTGAAGCCTGAGACCTTTGATTCTTTAGACATCCCAAAAGTGCAATCACACACACAGTCAAAAACACACTGATTACACCCTGTCTAGTTTTAGCTTAAAATAAAACAACTGACTAAGTTTTAAATTAAGAAAATAACACACACACCCACTAGGGAAGGAAGAAGGCCTGAAGGTCCGAGGGAAGAACTTAAAGTTCTTGTGGGGAAAAAACAGGAATTTTAAGAAAAATGGGCAAGAATTCCTCTAAACTAAGGGAAATAAGAATAAAATTTAAAATTAAAGGGGTTTAATTACACTAACTTTACAAGAAAGTCACTTACCAAGAACCGGTAGAAAACCAACACCTCGATCGCTGTAGCGGCAAACGAGATCTGAGGTAACTCTCGCCTAGCATTGTGGGATATAAGGGGAGCCTCGAGCCGGTGGAACCAACTCTCGAGCTTTTAGAGTGGCCGAGTCGGAGCCGAGGTCGGCTCCGAACCCATCCAGCAAGAATGAAGGCGAGATAGACAACTTAACATCTGTACTTTCTGGGGATTAGGAAAGAAGGTGGACAAATGAATGGATTCGTTGAGAGCCACAATGGGCACCACCTTGGGCATGAAGGATGGATTAGTTCTGAAGGATACCCAGTCTGCATGGAAGATGATGAAGGGTTCCACAGCCATGCGTGCCTGGCTGAAGTGATGGCCAGAAGGAAGGCTGTGTTCCAGGAGAGAAATTTTAGCTCTGCAGAAGAAGCTGGTTCAAAAGGAAACAAGGTGAGTTTTCCACGATGAAGTTAAGGTCCCAAGCTGGTGTTGGTGCCCTTCTGGGGGGCCTCAAGTTGCTAGCCCCTAGAGGAGAAAGAGAGACCACTGTGTAGTAGGTTAGCTAAGTAATCCAGGATGAGAGGGATGGAGGGCTGTGCCATATTGGCCCCCTTAGGCTGGATCCAGGTGCAGAATCTTTTCCATTTATCTGCATAAGACTTTCTGGTGCTAGGGTGTCTGGCCTCACGGATAACATCCAGAACCTGTTTACTGAGGATGGCAGATTGGTTCAGGGTTAGGGAATAAGCCAAGGTGCCAACTGAGTGCCTGCAGTTGGGGATGCAGGAATTCCCCTTCCTTTTGGGTTATGAGGTTTGGAATCTGAGGAAGATGCCATGGAGGCTGCTGTCTGGGGGGGGGGGGGGGGTCTAGGCTGGGCCTGTTTAGTCGGAGCAGGAAAAGACCAGTGCTTAGAGGGAAAATGCCTGCTGAACCTAGGGGGCCGGACCTGTAAGAAATCTTTAGCTGTTTGCATAGATTTTGCTTTTTCTTCCATCTTTTTTAAGACGTCTTCTGCCTTAGTGCCAAATAAGTTATCTTTGTGCAAGGGGGCATCCAACAATTTAGATTTGACATGGTCTGGCAGGGGTTGTTCCTTAAGCCATGCATGTCTAATATAGACAGATCAAGTTACTACGGCCCTGCAAGAAGCTTCTATGGCGGCAAAAAGTACAGTTTTGTACCTACCATAAATGTAGATGTCCGATAGACATGCAACTGCAGTCATAACATGTGGGTTGTCCTGCCTCAGGCAGCCCTCGGTCGGACGGATTCCAAAGTCTGGGTCCGACGTCGGCTGATGTTGCACTTCTCTCCGACGTCAGAGCGGCTAGAGTATATAAGCATCAGCCGACGCCATTTTCTTCAGTGTTTCTTGCCCCAGATGCCAGGTGCCCTCCAAGGAAGGCTGTAATCAAATTGGAAGACAAAAACAGGATTCCAAACAAATAAATGAGCAATAAAACAAATACACCATAACAGATATCCCCAGCTAAGAGAAACAGGGACAGGAGTGGACCCTAGGCATAGAGGGGTATGGAGGGAGGGAAAATCCGACTGCAGTTGCATGTCTATCGGACATCTACATTTATGGTAGGTACAAAACTGTACTATGTCCTTCAAGAATGCAACTGCAGTCATAACATGTGGGTAGAATACCATAGCTTAGCTGGGGGAGGAGGAATGCTCTAGGAAAAAGATGGTGTGGCAATCAAACCCTGCAGGACTGCCAAAGCAAAGCCTGCTCTGGATCTGGAGTATAGAGGGAGATTGTAGTGTTTGGAGAAAGTATGCACGGAGCTCCATGTAGCAGCTTCTAGAATGTCCTTAGTAGGCACCCCTCTTAAGAATGCTGTAGAGGTGGCTGTAGCTCTGGTGGAATGTGGTCTGACATTGGCTGGAACAGTCTTTCCATGAAAGGAATAACAGAATCTGATGCAATGTCCAATCCATTTTGAAATAGTCTGTTTTGAAATTGCTTTTCCTTGGACTGCAGGCGTAAGCTACAAAAAGTTGTTCAGACTTCCTACTGGCCTTGGTTCTGTCCAGGTAGTAACGGTTGTCTGTGAATGTCCAAGGTATGCAACAGTCTTTCCCCTTGTTCTCAGGATTGGGGAAGAAAGCAGGCAGATGAATTGCTTGATTTAAAGAAACCCTAGATACCACCTTTGGCATGAAAGTAGGGTTGGTCCTTAATGAAACCCTGTCTCTGTGAAAAATAATGAAGGGTGGTATTGCCATTAGGGCCTGTAGCTCCGAAACCCTTCTTGCTGATGTAATTGCCAACAGGAAAGCTGTCTTCCAAGAGAGAAATTGCAAGTCAACTGAAGCTGCTGGCTCAAATGGAGGTAGAGTCAGTTTTTCTAGGACAAAATTGAGGTCCCAGGCTGGCACTGGGGCCTTTCTTGGTGGCTTAATGTTCCTGATTCCCCTGAGGAATTGCCTTAGTAAAGGGTGTGAAAAAACAGGAGGATCAGTGTTGTATCTAGCTGAAATAGCAGATGCATGTATCTTTATGGAAGAATATGAGAGGCCGTTCTTTAACATATCTGTCAAATATTCCAGGATGAGTGTGATGTTCAACAATGATGCATCATGTCCCTTGCTGGTATTCCAATTGCTGAATCTTTTCCACTTTGCTAAGTAAACCTTTCTGGTGGATGGTCTTCGAGCCTCTGTTAGTATCCGCTGAACTTCCTTGGAGAGAGATAGGCTGAAGTTATTTATGGGATCTCCCAGGCTGTTAGCTGCAGTGTCTGTAGATTTGGATGCACTGCTTCGAAGTTGTGTTGAGTCAGAAGTAGAGGCCATTGGGGAAGGGCCCACCTCCTGGTGTGACATATGCTCTGTAGTAATGGGTACCAGTGTTGTCCTGGCCAGTCCGGAGCTATTATGATTCCCTTGGGGTTCTCTGCTTTGATCTTTATTAATACTGAGGTCATCAGTTGCAGAGGTGGGAATGCATAGATTGTTAGTGAGTTCCAGTTGAATGAGAGGGCATCTATTTTCCAAGCTTTTGGATGGTATGTCCTTGTGCAGAATTTTGGTAGAAGATGGTTGAGATGAGAGGCAAATAGGTCCACTTCTGGCTTGCCCCATGTCGAAGTGAGTTGTCTGAAGGTCTTCGGATGTAACCTCCACTCGTGTGGATCTGTGAAATTCCTGCTTAGGCTGTCCGCCAACACATTGTCTTTTCCTGGAACAAACTGGGATTGTAACTGGATGTTTAGACTCAGTGATTTCTCCCAAAGATGCATTGTCAGTCTGCAAAGGGGGTAGGAGTGGGTGCCCCCTTGCTTGTTTATGTACCACATCACAGTGGTGTTGTCTGTCCGTATCAGTAAATGGCCTTGCTGGAGTTGGTGTTGAAAAGCCTCGATGGCGTGCACTACTGCCAGCATTTCCTTTTGGTTTATATGCAGATGTGTTTCCTTTGGAGACCATTGTCCTTGTATACACCTGCCTTCCATGTGCGCTCCCCATCCGAGGTCTGAGGCGTCTGTGGTCATGGTCTGTGTTATCTGTGGTTTTTTGAATGACATACCTGTGTTTGCCTGGCTCACCGAGGCCCACCATAGGAATTCCTTTTGTAGGCATGGAATGAGCGGAATGATTGTCTCCAAGTTGTTGCTGTGTTGAGACCAAATGCTTTTTAGGTACCATTGAAGCTTTCTCATGTGTAGTCTTGCTAATGGAACCAGGAGAATGCAGGATGCCATGTAACCCAGGGCCTGTAGGAATCTCCTTGCAGTCATCTGGGTGAGTTTTGCTAAACCTTTGAAGTAATGAGTTAACTTCTCTTGCTTGTCTTCTGTCAGGTAAGCCATCTGAGAGGCTGTGTCTAGTTTGGCTCCTAAGAAGATTATTTGCTGGGATGGCTGCAGTCTTGACTTTTGGAAGTTGACTGTGTATCCCAGAGCTTGAAGTAATCGTATGACATAATCCAGGTTTTTTGTCAACATCAATTTGTCGTCCGCTTGTATGAGGCAGTCGTCCAGGTACGGGTAATTTTGTATCCCCTGGAGCCTGCAATGAGCAATTACTGAAGCCAGGCATTTTGTGAACACTCTGGGCGCAGTAGATAAGCCAAATGGCAATGCTGAGAATTGATAATGCTCTGGTCCTGCAAGAAATCTGAGGTATCTTCTGCAGCTGTGTCTGATAGGGACATGCAGGTATGCCTCCTTGAGGTCCAGAGTAATCAGCCAAGACCCCTTGCCCAGCATGGGAAGGAGTTGCTGTAGAGTCAACATTTTGAACTTTGGTACTATGAGAAAAGTGTTTAATGCGGACAAGTCCAGTATTGGTCTCCATTGAGATTCTTTTCTTGGAACAAGGAACAGTCTTGAGTAAAACCCTTGATCTTGTTCTTGTTGTGGAACTCTTTCTATTGCTTTCATCCGAGTCAGCAGAGTGATTTGCTTGATAGCTTCTGCCCTCTGGTTTTGTGGTAGGTTTGGCATGCCTTGTTTTCTTGGTAAGGTATGAAAATGAAACCTGTACCCTCGGTCTATAATGTCCAAAATCCATTTGTCTTTTGTCAGTCTGTGCCAGTTTTCTGAAAACAGAGATAATTTCCCGCCCAAGGGAGCTTCTAGTTGTTCCCTGGTAGGCGGTAGTAGAGGAAAGTCATTGAGATTGTGGTTGTGGGGCAGGTGAAACCCCTGCGTCACTTCTTTGGTTTCCTGGCTGACATTGTCGTCCCCTGTAAGGGCCTCTGTATTGGCCTCTTCCTCGGCCACGTCTGTTCTTACCCCTTTGAAACTTTTCTGGATTAGGAAAGGACCAGTTTTTTGAAGGCCAATTCCTACTGAATCTGGGGGGTTGAACCTGGAGGAAATCTTTCACAGTCTGAACTGATTTTGCTTTTTCTTCGATGGTCTTTAACACATCCTTAGCATTTGCACCAAAAAGCTTGTTCTTTTCCAAAGGTGCATCCAGAAGTTTTGCTTTTACATGATCTGGTAGAGGTTGATCTTTTAACCAAGCATGTCTACGAATGACTGCCCCTGTCATAGCTGCCCTACATGAAGCTTCCAGTGCATCATATCCACACTGCAGGAAGTGAATGCTTACTTGCTGAGTGTTATGTACAGCTTCCTGCAAAGTCTTCCTGTCTAAAGGATCAGGAGTGGCTAATGTTTTTTGTAAATCTTCTAACAGATAATCCTGATATTGTAACATATGAAAAAGGCAATTTAAAGCTCTCATAGATAAGGTAGAGGATGTGTAAACCTTTTTGCCCCATCTCTCTAATGACCTAGCTTCCCTGTTGGAGGGCAAAGGATTTTTTGAGGTGGAGGCTGAAACTCCTTTAGGCCCCTGTGAAATAGTTTCCAAATCAGCAGAATGGGCCCTGAATAAATGGGAATGAGTTTCTGGGACCCTGTAATACCTGTCTGGCTTGGCTGGAGCAGGAGGAAGAGAATCAGGGGTAGCACTAGAGTCAGAATACAAATCATCCAGAACATCAAGTACAGGAGGAATAGCTAAGGGCCTGTGCTGAGGCTTTTTAAGGAAAGTCCTAAGGTGTTTCCTAGAATCAGAATATTCTTGACCTTGCCACTTGAAATGTTCCCTCATGGTGTGCAGAACTTCCCCAAAAGAAATATCCTCAGGAGGGGAGGCCGAGGGGATGGAATCTTCTGCATCCGAGTCCTCATAGGTCTGGAAGAGCTCTTCCTGGCTATCAGAGTGGACAGAGCCCTCAGAATCTTCATCTGAATGTGTAGGGTCAGAGGGTTCAACCCGGGGCCTTTTATCAGGAGGAGGCTGGGATCCTCTCTCAGGATGGGCCTGTGAACCTCTAATCATGGAAATCAAATCAGCAGCCATGGACATAATTTGTGTCTCTGGAGTCGGCTGAGGTAAGGATTTAGAAGCAATATGCTTAGTTTTGCTGGCTGCCTTAGCCCTAGTGTAGGCCTTACTAGACATGGCCATAGGGGGCCTGGCAGCTCCACGTGCAGGAGTGACCTTGTCTACAGCAATGGTCTCGGGCATTTCCTCGGTTTTGGTATCCGGAGGAAAATCTATAACTGGCGTCGTAATAATGTCTGGAATCGGAGTCGTCGGTAATGCGGTGTCTTCGGTTCGGAGTGGTGGAGAGACCGTCTCAGAGGGAACCGGAGCACTCGCGCTAGGTTTTGGCGTGGAGTCAGTGGCAGACGCGGGCCGAGGATGTCGGTCCCGGTCTTTTCGCTTTTTGGGAGTTTGCGATGTCGGAAGATCCGACGGCATGGTGTAAGCAAAATTATCTCCGAAAAAATCTTCAGTGAACTCCGCCCGGCACCTGAGAGTGCGCTTGTTGAAGCGAGCACAGGCTACACAGGCCGAGACGTCGTGGTCTGGGCCCAGGCAAGGGAGGCAGTAAGAGTGGAAATCCTTATGAGGTATTTGTTTACCACAAGAAAGACAATTGTTAACTTTTTCAGTAATTTCTGACATCGGCTGAGGCAAGAAAAGGTCCCCAACGGGGTACTTAGCTTTTTTGATGACTTCGGTATCATAGAATACAGGAGCTGACCGACCGGCACTTGCAAACTGCTTCTGCTTCGGGCATCGCACGACAAGAAAGACTGAAGAAAATGGCGTCGGCTGATGCTTATATACTCCAGCCGCTCTGACGTCGGAGAGAAGTGCGACATCAGCCGACGTCGGACCCAGACTTTGGAATCCGGCCGACCGAGGGCTGCCTGAGGCAGGACAACCCACATGTTATGACTGCAGTTGCATTCTTGAAGGACATCCACAGTGCACAGTGTGTTTAGTTACTTGACTTTCAGAATGCATTAAGGCTTGTAAATCTTTAGATTCTGCCCAAGCAGGAAAGGAAGACATTTTTTGTTTAAGGAGTTTCGAGGTATTTTGATATTTAAGCATATGGAACTGACAATTTAGTGCCCTGATAGCAAGAGTAGCTGAGGTGTATACTTTTTTACCCCATCTGTCCAATGCTCGCAAATCCCTGTCTGAGGGGGTGGGATTCTTACCAGAGGTTGCTTTAATCTCTTTTGGCCCTTGAGAAATGACCTCAGGGTCAGCTGTTGGATTTTTAAAAAGATATTTGTGTGAGTCAGGGACTCTGTAGAACCTGTCTGGTTTTCTGGGAGCAGGAGGTAGGGCATCAGGAGTCAAGCTGGATTCAAGGAAAACATCATCCATCACATCCAGGACTGGGGGGATAGCCAAGGGTCTGTGTTGCAGAAGATCTAGGAATTCCCTGAGTCTCTTTTTAGACTGAGGGTAGTCTGACTCTCCCATTGGAAATGCTCCCTTAAAGTATGCAGAGTTTCCCTAAAGGAAAAATCCTCTGGGGGAGAGGCTGAAGGAATGGATTCCTCTGCATCAGAATCCTCGTAAGTGGAGAGGGATTGCATGTCTTCATAGTCAGATGCATCAGATTCATCTGACTCTTGTTCAGACAAAACTACTGGGGACAGATCTCTTTTCCTTTTTGAGGGGGTAGCTTGGCTTCCCCTGATCAACATGATAAGGTCTTCCACCATTTTAAGCATTTGAGACTGAGGCAAGATAACAGGTGCCTGACAGTGGGTAGTTGGTTTCTAGCATGTGGTTCGAACCCTGGGCCTAAGGAACTCAGTTGTTTTCGAAAGAAAGGTAGTCGTGAAAGAAGACGGTTTGTGTCAAGATTCAGAGGTGCAAAGGACTTCCTCGGAAGCCGGTGGCTGCTCAGCGGCTCTGGACCCATCCAAGGTAGAGACGACCACAGAATCCTTAGACAAAGAAGAGTTTTACGGCATACCAGACTCTGAAAGGGTCTCAGTAGCAGCCTGCGAATCAACTGAAGCGAGCATCAGGGGCTGCGAAAGCACCTCACTGAGTACCGGAGGACTGACAATTAGCTTAACGGAAGTGTCGTCTGTAAGTTTGGATCTGTACGGTCTGTCTCTGTCTTTATCTTTACATTTTTTTGGAAGATCTGCATTTGGATGGCTTACCGAAGCCATATTGGAATTCGGGGACTGTAAACGAAAATATCTGGCTACAATAAGGGCCCGACGATGAATAGTTCTGGCATTAAACAAAGCACAGAAACGACAACAGGGGACGTCGTGGTCTGGTGACGCAGTAAGAGTGGAAGTTTCGGTGTGGTATTTGTTTTCCACAGGCAAGACAATTATTAACTTTTTCTGACATCGGTTAGTGAAAGAAAAAAGGATCCCCAGTGGGGTACTTAGCTTCAGAAGACTTCAACTTCAATTCGGAAATGAAAACTCAGGTAGCGGCCGATCGGCACTTGTGCGAACTGCTTCTGCTTCAGGCTCCATGACAAGAAAGACTGATGTAATGGCGTTGGCTGCCTTACTTTATACCACTGATGACCTGACGTCAGTCTTCAAGCGACAGCAACTGACACAGAAATACTAAGTCTCTGGTATTCTGGCTGGTCGAGGGCTACCCTGTCAGGGATAACCCAAATGTGATGACTGCAACAGTGTAACAAGAAGAACATCTTCTAGCAACCCTGAACACTTTAAGACATCACCTAACCTCCCACTGGCTATGTACATATACTGGGACTTACCATATAAAACCCAAAATTACCTAGTCTATCCATTTCTCCAGCTCATCTCCATCTTCCTTTCGATCATACAGATGCCCCCTGGTTCATCATGTATATACTGGATGCTATCAACTTAAAATGTCCTATCATGAGAAACTCAGCCACATAAAAGTTATCTATATATTAGCATGTAGCTAACTATATCTCTTATTTAATCTTGCTATTAATGTAGTAAAGGCCATGTGTATGGGCAAAACATCATGGGGGCTGTGGGCAGAGCTGTGAACTGAAAGTGACTGGCTCCCAGATGGAAGTGTTGAAGTATCCTGGAGTGCCTGTTTAATCTGATGTAATACAATGTGTCCCATAATTGTACAGAACGCATCCAATCATCCTTGCCCAGAGTGTCTGGATGGACTGCGCCATGACCGTCCAGAACTTTGTCTTCTATGAAGGATGGAAAAAAAAGGGGGAAAAGGGAAAAAATAACCTCTAGATACTACTGCTTATTACCAAAGAATAGTTTGCACAGCTGGCCCAGAAATCCAGGTGCAGAGAAAAAAATGCTCCCCCAACTATTTCCTGAGATGGTAAGAGTCATATGGGGTAATCAGACTTGCTCCATTAGGTAATACACTCCAAGTTTAATGAACAGGAAGTGGAACAGACTGGGGCTGAGATCTGGTTGGTATGTACGTCCCCAAGGCAAACCTGTGAACTAGAGCAGGGAAGAAATCCAGGTCCCAGAGAGATTATCAAGGAGCCACGACAGGGCACGATGAGTCTGACCCCCATGTAGAATTAAAGATATACGCAGAAGGAGAAAATACAGAATAAATTTCAGCCAAGCAGTGGAAGAAAGTCAGTGTCAAACACTGCTGGCAGCATTTCAACCGCACAGCCATGCCCTCTGACAGGAAGTAGAAAGCCAAACCTTTCAACCTCAAGGCCTTAAATGCTAAAGGGAAAATCTGTACAGTCTTGAGGCATGAGGACAGGTCTCAACCACCAACTGAAGAAAGCAACCAGAGAAAATTGCTCGCCAAAACTTGCATTCTCCAAAGCAGAAGTGCGACACTTCCTGATCATGTCACCATTGGATGCTTCAGTGACCTTCCAGAAAAAAAGGGAGAAAAACAGCTCTATTATGAATTATTTCAGAATGAATTCTGGAAGACTGAAGGATGATATCAGATCCATACAGATCGAAATTTGTCAGATCCCTTACCTTTCAATTTTTAGCATAATAAATATGTAGAAAGTCTAGAAGTAATAGGGAACAGAATTTAAATATTGTTCCGAAATCCCAAATAAATTAATGCCATTAGTCAGTGGCTTCATTCCACAGCAAATTTTATGAGGGACAGCGAAACAAACTGAAAGGTTGAAATCTATGGCAGATACTAGACCTAAGATCCAAGGGGAGCACTGTCTGATTAGATAGGGTCTGATGGGAGGAAGGCTGGAGGTGTGCTATATCCAGGTGACCTGCCTTACGTCGGAACCAAGAATTTAGGGTCTGTGGAAGTCCACATCCACCATGCTGCTCTGGATCTATGAACAACACAGCTGTTTTGAGTGATCTGCAATACGTTAGCTCTGACAACTTTGGATATGATGGTGACAAAGTTTCAGACTATCGCTTTGGAACTGAAAGTTCCGGACCCACATATGATGGCAAAAGATCCTGTGCCTCACAGGCTAGTTTGTAATCAGTGTGTATGAGCTTAGGATATGATAGAATTAAACAGCTCTGAAGGGAATTTATTTTTATTTATTTTTTAATAGGTTCATAGGTTGGTACTAGGCTATCGGCCCTAGGGCCTATACAAGCCTAGCCATAACAATTCCCTGGATATTTCTTCCCGCAATATTTACTTCTCTAGACCCCTGTCTAGCAGGGTGACTGACATGATACCCGGGGTGAATTTTCTATCTCCCATCCAATCGTCAAGGTTCCTTTTGAAGAGGGCCAATGAGGCACTCTGCTTGACATGTATGGGCAGACTATTCCAGAGTATGGGGAGTCTCTGGGTCAGGAACCTATCCCTCCAGCATGTTTTGTTCATTGTGATAACAATGTTTAGATCCCTGGAGCATATTTTGTTCATTGTGATAACAATGTTTAGATCCCTGGAGCATGTGACTCTGAGGGATTGGGATTTCTTTAAGTGTTAGAAACTGTACTGGCTCAGCAGTTTGGATCCAAATGGGTTATGATACGAGAAATGCCTGTAGCTTCTCAGTCAGATACTACGTCTAAGACCTGAGGAAGAAAAAAATTAGATAACTGTGGGGCTGTTGAATCCACAGAACTCTTGGATCTGAAAAAGGCTCCCCCTGCAAGAAGAATTGTCATCTGTTGGATCCTAAGTCTAGGATCCGAGTGAAGCTGTCAAACCCCAAGTACAGGATCCGAGGAAAGGATCTGATGTGGAAACAGTGGCCGATCAGATCCAAGAAACCTTGGATCTGATTGAATTTGACTAAGCTGGAGTGTGTAATGGACCATACCTGACAGATCCAAGGAGAACTTAGTATTCGGAGGAGGACCAAGGGCCTTCTGATCAGAGGACTAGGATCTGAAGTCCTGTAACTTCATTCTGTTATTTTAACTGACTTAAGTTAGGAGGGGGTATGAACCCCTAAAGGAACCACTGACATTCAATGCTCCACCTTTTCTGAACAAGCCACAAGCGAAGGAATAGCAGTAGCCCACAAAGGAATACCACTTCTGAAAAACAAAATGTTAATAAAATAGCAGGTTGCACATTAGCATCAACATTCTGAAGAATATCGTCTGAACTCTGATGACTGTCACTATTTTCAACTTCAGTCTTAACAAATTACCTCAAAATTGCAAGAAGGTACAATTGCAGGCATCGAGATTGGAGAAAAGGCTTAAGTCTTTTCAGAACACAATGAGACACTACTGAAAGGGAATGGAATTGTTAAAACTAGAAATCCAAAGGAAAAAAGTATTCACATATTTATTTAAAAGGGGGCCCACTAAAACACACAGCAGCTCGCTCAAGGTCACAAAGGAGGCAAAGACAGCAGAGGGAAACAACTTCTGTATTTGAGGTATGAAACTCTGTGAAACTGTACAGTTAGAAGAATGGTTGCACTTGGAAGCATGACGCTCATGGTGAGAGGTTCTCCTGTAAGCAAAGCACCAACAGAAAACCTTCTAAACCACACGATGACAGCCAGAGGCATAAAAGAGAGAGAGACAGCACAAAGGAATGTATTTACATCTACCAATCCAAAGTAAAACAAAGGCTCTTGTAGCAATAGAGTTGCAGCTTAACATGATTAGATTTCGATAGTGTCTGCTGAGGAAAGGAAATCCAAAGACAAATGAGTGTGCGATGGGCAGAAAAGTCTAATGGCAACTGAGAAAGGAGAAGGAGACAGTAAAGCAAACAGCAAAAGAAGAAAAACTTCAACCAATACTATTATAAAGAGAGCCAAGAAAGAAGGAGGATTTATATGAAAAGAAGAAATAAGAGAAATACGTTATAATACAACTAAAATCCTTACAGCCCAAGACTACAGAATCTTCTGTCTTGTCAGTCTGGCAGCAAATGAGATCTGAGGAGTTAGAGGTGGTGTGTTGCATTATGGGAAGAGGGAGGATCTCAAGATTGGAATCCTGAGATCTGGAAAATGCATCTGAGTCAGATCCGCAGATCGGATCCGTAATCCATCAGTGAGGAAGTATGAGCAGGACATCATAATATCCAAGAATAAATGGTTTGCTTGAAAACAGCCAAACCCAAAGATCTAGGATGAAAGGAAACAAAAAGCTGCTCTGACTTATGAATGGCTTTAGTTTTATCCAAATAATACTTGAGCTGTCTATGCGAATCCAAAGTATGAAGAACCATCTCACTAGCAGACTGTGGAGAAGCGGAAAAAGCGGGCAAATGAACGCACTGATTAAGAGAACTCATTAACCACCCTGAGCATAAAAGAAGGATTAGGATGATGAGACACCCTGTCCTTAAGAAAAAACAAAAAGTGAGGAACAGCCATAAGGGCTTGCAGCTCAGACACCCATCTTGCTGAGGTAAAGGCCAAAAGAAGAACAGTCTTCCAAAAGCAAGGATGTAAAAAAGTTGAAGATGCAGGCTCAAAAGCAGCCCGAGTATTTTTTTTCCAAAACAAAACTTGGGTCCCAGGAAGGAGGAATAGGCTTTCCTGAAGGCCTAAAATGAAGGACACCTTTAAGGAATTTTTAACTTTGAATCTAGAAGCCAAAGGGAGGAGTCAAAGGCAGATAAGAAAAACTAGCTGATAGGTGGGCTTTTACAGAACAGTATGATAACCCAGCATTGAGAAATTTACACAAATAAGAGATAATCAGTTACTTCCACAGTAAGTGGATCCAGGTTACGAGAAAGACACCAGACGAAAATCTCTTCCATTTGAATAAATAAGATTTTCTGGTAGTGGGTTTCCTGGCCTCCTGCAGCAGGACCAGCATGTCCTCAGAAGAAAAGGTGCCTAAAAGGGATCAAAACCCTGTCACTCACAATATCAGCTGAAGAGTGGACGGGTGGGGATGGATGAGAGACTCCTGGTCTTGTGTGAGTAGGTCCACCCTATGAAGTAACTTGTGAAGAATGCCCTTCACTAAATGCAGAAGAAGAGGGAATTGATGCTGTCTGAGCCAAAAGGGAGTCACCAGTAAGATTCTGAGAGCATCCTATTCTATCTTGAACAGGACCCTTGGAATGACAGGAAGGGGAGTGAAGGCATAAAGAAACATCCCCTTCCAAGAAAATGAGAGGGCGTTCGCTTTCCAAGCCAAAGGACATGGGGCTCTGGTGCAAAACAGAGGAAGTTGCCTGTTTGAGACTGTGTTATGGACCTGCTCAGAGAATCTGCCACAATGTTCTGATATGAAGGAATTTAAACTACCTGAAGGGTCACCTAATAGTGGATAGCTAGATCCCAAACCTGGACAGCTAGTCTGCACAGGATATAAGATCTCATTCCCCCTTTCTTGTTGATATACCACATCACTGTGTCATTGTCTGTGAAGACTTTGAGGGGCCCTTGAAGGAAGAAAGAATGAAAAGCCTGAACAGTCAGAAGGGCTATCATCTCTTTCATATTGACGTGGTCTTTTTTTGTCAAAGAGACCAAAGGCCCTTCACTTTCAGAGGAACAAAGAAGCCCCCCCCCCCATCCCACATTGAACGCACCTGTAAAGAGTTCCTGAGAGGAGACTGGAGGTTGAAAAGGATGCCATGGGTTGACAGACAACTGATGAATCCACCTCTGAAGTTCCAGCTTGAGATAGGGGAGAAGAAGAATTGGACAATCCAAAGGATGATATTGTTGAAGCAGGACTGATTTTTGGAACCACTAGAGGTTTCTCATATGAAGCTTGGTCAAAGGAAACATAGGAATGGTGAAAGCCATGTATTCCAGAGCCCTTGGAAACCTCCCTGGCTGTAATGGAGTCCAGAGGAAGAAGGGATTGAAAGAATGCAATCAGAGTTAACGTTCTGGGAGGAGGCAGAGATGTCAACATTAAAGCTGTCTGGAGCCTGCACCCTAGAAAACATAATCTGAGAAGGAGTCAGAAATGATTTTTTGGAAATTCACTGTAAACTCTAGGCTTTGCAAGTGATAAATAGCAAAGTGAAGATGCTGAAGATAGATCCCTGGAGGAGAGGTCTGAATGGGCAAGTTGTCCAAGTAAGGAATGATATGTATTCCTCTCTGCAAAAAGCAATCACAAGAGTGAGGGATTTGGTGAAGACCCTTGGGGTAGTAGACAGGCCAAAAGGCAAAGCAAATAACTGAAAATAAAAGGAAGCAACAGAGAAATGTAAAAACTTCCTTAATGGGGAATAAATTGCTATATGGAGACAGTCATCCTGGAGACCTAGAGAAACTGGAAAAGCCTGAGGAAGAGGAGGAGGAAATAAGGTTTGAAGGGATAGCATCCAAAAGGAAGGAACCCTAAAAAAAGGTGTTTACCTGAGAGAGATCCAGAATGGGTCTCCAGATGCCTTTTTTCCAGGTAACCGACAACATTATGGAGTAAAACCCATTCCCTTCTGAGGAATCTGAACTTCTTAAATTATTTCTTGAGACAACAGGTCCTGAAGCACCTCTGGAAAAAGGCCAGCTGTTCCTGAGGAGGCTGAAAAATGCCCAAAATGGGGGGGGTGGGGTTTCCAAAACATATAATACCCTTGGCAGATCATGGATAGAACCCAAAAATCCTGAGTGATCTGTAACCAAATAGGAAGGAAAATGGAAAGATGAAGCAATAGAGGAATGTGACTGAGAATACAGGGGCAAGGATAGTCAAACAGCTCCTGGCTTGTCTGGAAAAGAGGCTTTTGAGCTGAAGGAGTTTGAGTAGACATAGCAAGAGGAGCCCTTCTTCCACTTTCTTACCTTTGGGGGAGGGCAAGATTGTCTGAGGACAAAGGCAGGTTTGTTAGGATGATTCCTCTGAAACTTGGGAACAGGTGAAACAAACAAGTTTCAAATCCTGTAAAGCCTTACCCTTTTCCTGAAGGGACTTAAGTTCAGCAGCACCAAAAAATGTTGATTATAGCACCAAAAAATGTTGATTATCTAGAGAGGCATCCATCAACTTAGCCTTAATATCATCAGGCAAAGGTGGGAATTGAAGCCAGATCGCCTTTGAAGTAAGAATAAAACCTGGACCCCCAGCTAAACCTGGAATATTCAGGAACTACTCTCAGGCTAACCTCCTGCTGTTAAGTGAGAACCTGGCAAAATCTCAAGCCCCCATAAACCCTGAGAACACTGCTGTCTATGCAGAACTGTACAAGCATGTTAATAGCTGCATTGAGGCAGCTGTACCACGAGGAAGAAATACAAAACTAAGTCAAAAAACAAGCCACGCTGGTGGAATCACAAAATCAATAGGCTGTATAACAGGAGGAAGAAAATCATGGCAAAAATTAAGAGGTGCAGCACCCAGCAGGATAAAAGCACTCTCATCAAACTAAGCAAAGAACTCAGAGGACAAATAAAGTCTACCAAAGCCTAATCTGAGGAACATTTGGCCTCTCAGGCCCAGGACAACCACAAAGCATTCTTTAGCTATGTCTGCAACCTCAAAGGCAATATAACATTGTGTGCAGAGCTCACTGTAATGGAGCCACCTATACTAAGCCAGAAGATATAGCAAACCTCCTGGCTGATAAATTCAGCTCCAGCTTTAGCCCTCTCTCCCCCTCAGCCCTCCTTCAGGAAATATTATCAAATATAACTATCACTAGGGAACAGGTCCTTAATGCTCTCTCTAAAACCAAGAACATTGCATCAGTGGGCCCAGACAATATCCCAGGATGCCTTCTAAATAGCATGAAACGTGACCTACTGGGGCCTCTGGAATTACTATTTAACTGTAGCCTCCAAACAGGCTTCATGGAGAAAAGCAACAGTCATACCTCTGCACAAAGGTGGGCCAACTACAGACCCACAAGTCTCACTAGTCTTACTTGTAAAGCCATGGAAAGAATCATCATGGAGATGAGCAAAAGAGATATAGTAAACCTCCAGACACTGGACCTAACCCAGTTTGGTTTCGTCAAGGGCAGATCATGCCTACTCAACCTGGTAGACTTCTATGAGAAGGTTATCAAAGCAATGGATGATGGCAAAATTGTTCACACTGCCTATCTTGACCTGGCCAAGGCATTTGACACAATACCCCACTCGGGCATTGTTGACAAACTCAAGAGGTTAGGTACAACCCCATATGTCACCCGGTGGATAACCAACTGGCTCACAGACAGGACCCAGGAAGTTAAAATTGGGGAGACCACCTCTACAAAGAGGCCAGTCACAACTGCAGTCCCTCAGGGATCAGTTCTTGGACTGCTCCTTTTTGGCATTTACTTCTCAGAAGTCAAGGTCAATGTTAGTGATCACTGGCTGACTAAATTTGCAGATGATTGCAAATTAGGAGCCGTCATTGAATCTCACACTGACACAAATGATCTCCAGGAGGCGCTGCCACAAACAACTGGTGCAGAGCCATGGACTAAAAACTAAATGCCAAGAAATGCATAATAGTACCTTTTTGGGAAGTCATCCATTCCTGGTAACTATCACACTGATAATACGCCCCTTGGAGTTGACCCAGTAGTCAGGGACTTAGAGACACACAAACAGTAATCTAGCCTTTGACCATCACGTGTCTACAGTGGTGAGGAAATCATTCTATGCTGCGCAACTTATAAACAAAGGTATGGCATCTAAGTCCAAGGAAGTCACTGGTCCACTGTATTCAGCATTCATCAGACCACTCAATGAGTATAACGCCCCCTTTGTTATGTACCTAACCAAGCATATCCAACAACTGGAATGTCCACTGAGGTTCCTCACTACAAGAATACAGGAAGTAAGCAAAATGTCCTATGCAGACCGCCTCAAGGCCCTATCCCTGTATTCTGTCCTACAGGCTTTTGAGGACAGATCTATGCCTGGCAGGCAGGGCATTGTCAGATCCTACTCTGATGGACCTCCTGCATATCCACAAAACAAACAACAACAGAATTACCCGTTCTAAAGACTTAAACCTTGCCTGTGATACAAATAGGATCTGCTGCAGAGATAGGTATGTATTCCAGAGACTATACTGTCTATGGAACAGGCTAACCATCCATGCGAAGCAGAGTTCCTCCTTAACCCAATTCAAGTGCCACTTGGACAATTGGATGGGAAACCTTAAATTCATCCTTGATTTGGCACCTATGTCTCTAATGGACACAGGTGACCTATAAATGGTTAATTTTCCAGGCCCATGCTTATACTTATCAAGGGTATCCAAACTTGTCAGAGATTTGGGATGCAGCAGGAAGAAAGGCCACCCGAGGAGGCTTCAAAGCCATAAGGGCATTAAACAGACCTTGTGTGAAATCTTGCCATTCAAGTTGAGGGTCTTTGGGAGCAGGAGATGCTTAGTTTTTTGTTTCTTTTTTCAAAGGAAGCCAGCTGTAAAGATCTTAAGTGGCTTGGACTCCTGACAAATTCAATAAGCATAGCAATAATCTTTTCTCTAAGTAAGATCTGAGGAACACCCCTAGGCCCTTCAGAAATAATAAGCTACAGTTCCCCCTGAACATCTGAAGCGGATGTCTGAAAGGCCACCAGGGGCGTGCAAGAAGCCTGATCCATGCCAGCCTCAGAAACAGTAGTGGCAGAGGAATCAGACTGAAAAACCATGCAGTCCTCTGGGTTCCACTAGCCTCAACACAGACGTCTGATGGAGGTGGTACAGCCGAAGAATCCGATCGAGCTTTCTTGGTTTCCTTCTTTGCATAAGGATGATCCTCTGGCAGGGAAGATTCCTCCATATTGCCCTTAGTCAACAATTTGAGATGCTGGTTTTCTAAGTAAATGGCTAAAGAAGACAGATGACTATGCATAGTCTTTGGAACAAATGTCTGGCAAACAGAACAAGATGTATGGTCGTGAAAAGCACCTAAGCACAACAAACGCTACTTGTGACAATCCTTATGGGGAATGTTTTCCACACTGACATTTCCCCTTTCTGGATGACATGAAACCAACCACCACCAAATAAAAAGGTGATAAGAAGAAAAATACACCAGTGGGGCACTCATCTGAAAAATGGCTTGATAACCAGCAGACAAACGAGCTTTCTGACCGAAGGATCGAAGATGGCATTTGGACTGGCAGCAAAGAAGTTCTGAGGATGGTATGTCCGTACATTACCTTTATGCCCTACGCTGTGTGCATGGGGAGCATATCAGTGATGTACAGCATACCTATTACAACCTAAAGGCTTTGGTATACTGGTCTGACGTCAGGCTACCTTTGAAAGGAAATTCCTACTTTAAGGAATACTGTAACAGTGACATGGAAGAACATCTTAGGGATAGGAGAGACAAAAATATGTTTAAGGTCCTGCCAGGCTTTGTCTTTCTCTTGAAGAGACTTAAACAGGTCAGCAGCAATCCCAAAAAGATATTTATTATCCAAAGGAGCATCCAATTTGTCCTTAATATCCTCAGGCAAAGTATAGAGATGAAGCCAAGAATAATGCCTCATGACAGACCCAAAAGCCCTAGAACAGGCATCAGCAGCATCACAGCTACACTTAATAGAGTTACGAGCCACTTGAGAAGAAGAACTTAAAATAGATAAAGCAGACGATTTGCCTTCAGAATCAGGGAGGTCAGAAATAAGTTGATAAGCCTGAGAAATCATGGCCAGAGCATACCTGGTTGTGTGGGTCTGGTAATTAACAGTCCTAAAGGCCAAAGTAGAAGCAGTGTAAACTTTCTTACCAATCCATTGTCCTACTATCCTTATCTGAGGGCAAGTGTTTGAAAGGTTTGTCAGAAGAGATTAATACCACAGCAGGATCGGCAGACAAACATTTAAATACAAATTGGCAATCCTCAGGAGCCTTACAGACCATATCAGGTTTTTCTGCAGCAGGAGGCTGAGATTCAGGAGTCTTGGAAGTAGCAATGAAAGTGTCTAACAAGGCAGCCAACACAGGAGGAACTGCAGATGGTTTAGGAGTATCCAACTGAAGCAACTCAATTTTTACTATGAATGTCAGATTTATCCCAGAAATTGTGTCCCCAAAGGACAATTCCTCAAAAGGAGACTCAGAGCTAACAGACTTCAACTCATCAGAACCATAAGCCAAAGGTGAAGTTATCTGTGAAGAACAGGATAAAGACCCCTCATCAGACTCTGAATCCTCATCTGAGGGATCCTGTTCCCCTAAACAAGTTTAGAAGGGGTAGAGGTCCAAGGAGGACCAGGCACCAAAATCCCTTGATGAGGCTTCAGGGCCATCAAGGCAGAAAACAAGCCCTGAGTAAACTCTTGCCATTCCCTTTCAGGATCCTTAGGATGGATCAAAACATGCTTCGTCTTTTGTCTTTTCTTGGAAGGGGCATCAGTCCTAACAAATACCATGGGTTCTGACCCTTGGAGAGATTCAATAAGAGAACGTGGAACCTCCTCCCTGACCAATATCTGCAGAATCCCTGTAGGTCCCTCAGAAATAATCAACTGCGGTTCCCTTTTGGGGTTAAATGATTCCTCCATGCTACCCTGGACTAACTATTTAAGCAACTGTTTTTTAAGATAAATGAGCGGGGAAGACATACAGCTTCTGAGTGTCTTGGGCACAAATGCTTTACAGATACTACAAAAGTAGTATGGTCATGGGAAGCACCAAAACAAACAGACACTGATCGTGATAATCCTTATGGGGAATGTGCATTCCACACTGACATTTTCCCTTCATGGATGACATGATCTCTAGGTAAGCAAAATAAAATACAAGACCAAAGAAAGGAAAACAACCCCAAATGGGCACTTATCTGATGGCTAGGTATTCAACACAGGAACAAGACATTCAAAGCAATGGGCAATAATGGCATTTGGACTGGAGGAAAAAGAAGCCCTTGGTAACCGAGTCTGTATGTCACTTTTATGCCCTACATTGTGTGCAGGGAGTGTGTGAGGTACGGTGAATACAAAATCATTAGGGTTTATTATACTGGCTGAACATCAGGCTGCCCTAGGTGGGAGATCCCTAATGTTAAGAATAATGCAGCAGTGATATGGAAGGACATCAGGAGACACTGCAGGCATCCTATCATGGAATGGCTTTCCTCACGGTGAAGGACTGAACGACTCGCTCTCTGTTGGTCAGTTATCTTCTTGGTACAGGATCAAATATCTGGGCCTTCTGGTGTCTCACATACTAAAGTAGCATGGATATTCTGCCGGGAATCTTACTCATGTGATGCAAACTGAAACTGCAAAGGGCGTACCAGATGGTTTCTTTGATCAGTAGATTTTGGGTTTCCTCCACCCTTTCTGTGTCTGCAGTCCTTTACAGTTGCTGCTTGATCTCTACTCTACTGGGAGGGGGAAGGACACACTCTACCCCACTGCTAAACCTTTTTCTGGTCCAAGATGATGTGAAGGTTACTGTTAGTGCTCCCAGAAAGAAACTGGATGATCCTCCCCAGACAAAAAAGGCTCTCTAAATGAATGCCTATAAACAGATTTTTTTTTGCTCCATAATCGTATTTGTTAGTGATCCTTTTTCAGAAATTTCCTCAGAAAAAAAATCTCTGTCAAGCTAAGCAATGCTGAACAAAATGCCACACTCCCCTTCTGTGAAATCTATTTTACAAATTAATATCCAAAAAAGAGAATGTAGGCCAACCAAAACGGCAAGTCTTACAGGACTAAGAATGTTATAACCAAGTAGGATGGGAGCATATCCCTGGAATTCCCAGCTACCCCAGTCACCCAGCTTCTCAAAATTACACTGACTTATATAGCCATTCTTAGATCCACAGCTCTTCAGGTAACCACTCCACTCATGATTCTTCCACAAGGGTTAGATGTAGTAAGTACATCCCACAGTAGCTGATGCACTATGGAGACAACTTTCCACTCATCAGCAATCGAATTCCTCTGCAAACGCTTTACTTACAGATATAGAACTTTGCTGCCCCCTTAATCTTTTATCATTTTGACAGAAACACAAGGAAAGAAATTTCATTAATTCATACTACTTTAAAAACAAATACAATCCTGTTCAATTATTGTAATGTACAACTTTTACTCCTCAATGATGTCTGTAAATTGTGTTTTATTTGCACTATGTTAAGATTACTTTTGTTTAATTTGTACTTGTTTAGATTGCTTACATAACTACCTTTGGAGCTTTTCTCCCCAGGCCTCCACTGAAAATGGACATGTATCCAGTCGGACTATCCCGGTCAACAAATGTAAAATAAATAATCAGTTGCAATCAAATGCCCAAAGCACATTACACTATCCAACACAACAAATGGTACTAACATGAACATATTACAAAACTTCATAAACAGGTAATCATTAACTGTAGAGACATTACTACTAATCTAGGGACAGTAACAGAAAATGTAGCATTGTTTAATCTCATCTCAAAATCAGCCACTCACATATTCAATAACTTTGTAATAAGGTTTCACACCTGGCTGTTGCAATACTCCCTATTTCAAACATCAGCCATGGAAAAGTACTTTTTATTTTAAACTTTGATGGCTGTGGACATTTTTTTCTCATTTTTGGTTTTAAGCATGGCTCAAACCCTACATTACAGACTATGAAATTCTTCTGTGAGAAAATATTAGACACATTGTTCTGCAACAGTATATCATACTATCACACACACTGCTCTCAGATTCTAACAGTCATTATGCTACATTTACGAAGAGTAGTTCATCTGTTAAAAAAAAAAAAAAACACTTTTTAATCAATTTTCTTGGTTTTAATGTTTTTATGTAACAATTACTACTGTTTATATTTGTTTCTGTTAATCCTCTATTAATTTTGTATGTTTTCCTGGAGCTTTTCTCCCCGGGCCTCTACTGAAAATGGACATGTATCCAGTTTAGACTAGCCTGGTCAACAAATGTAAAATAAAATAAAATAAAAAATAAAAAAAACTCAGATCCCTGGTTACACTGCACCACATGAACCATCATTCAGACCATTGCAAGTGCCTAAAACAACTCATCTACATCAGAGAGACTACCAGACCCCCAGCCCCTCTAAGTCCTATGACATTCCTGGGAAGTTTGCAGCACAATACCATTTGCAAAATGGCTTAACAGGGGGTAGAGTTTTCACAGAACATTTCCAAAGAAGCTTCAGAGGTCAATAATGAACTTTAATAAAAGTAAACCTTGGCTAAGCAAATAAGATGGTTATTCAGAACCTCGGGTATGCCACGTTGTAGGTAGGAAAAGGTTTATCTCATAGCATCAAAATGTAGAATTTTTCCATTTACATAAGATAAACATTCTGGTGTTTCGTTTACTGCCTTCTTATGGAATAAAGGCAACAGCTGTGGTTGTAAATTAAGCTTTACTGGGATCAGACCACCAGACTCTACAAAGACAGAACCATGCTTTCTTGCTGAATAAAAAAAATCCTCCCTAAATGTCAGTTATAAACTGGGATGCATTCAGAGAAGGGAGTACCCATGGGTGTCTTGGCCAAAAGTGTGTTCCTATCAAACCATTCTGAATTCTGCTTCTAGCAGGATTCACTGAATGAGAACTGGATGAAACAGCAGTGTTCCATGCCAAAACCTAAATGACTTGCATGATCATGAGGAAATCTAACAGCTGTGTGCTGCAATGGGAACCAGAGCTCTGAGGAAGTCAGGACAAGGAATGTGCCAGAACTGAGATGCCATTTGTGAATCCGATGTATGGGGGTGACAAATGGTTTGCTATAATGTCACTTCCCAAACACAGTTTTGAGAGCCAGATCCCAACTTCCATAATGACACAGCCATTCTCTGCAGCTAGTTGAGAATGCATTCTACCACGTTTACACATTACATGTCCACAGAGTTGTACCTGACCATCTGTGCACCACTCTGGGAGTTTGTGAATTACTTGATGGAGAGACCCAGGTCCACAGAAAAGATGATCATTCTCCTGCAGGAAGTAGACCAGAGACCCCATATTTACAAGTTGTTCAGTTATTTCCTTCCCCACTCATACCTGACCCATGTACTGTCATAACATGAGGAAGAGGAGGTGCAGGAGAAGCTAGGGCCCTGCTTCAATCTGGGTAGCCTCTTGAATTTGCTAGCCCAGTTATATGAAAAAAGAGGCAATTAACAGGCTCCCTACCAAAAGAACATCTTTTATCCCACATATTCCTTGTGAAATGCCGAAACTAACTGATATGCTACCTGGCCTTCTGTAGCCTGGACATTGGACAAACTGCTGTCCAGGACCAAAAAGGAGCAGGTGCCTAATTGGAAACAATATCATCAGAGAAAACAAGGAGCGTATCACCACAGGCAAACGATAGATAAAATCTTTAATGAAAAATCCACTGACAACTCAACGATAGGACAAGCGCTTTCAGCATAATGCCTTCTTCAGATCCTGATTATTCGGTCTTGAGTGCCTTCATTTTAAAATACTAACTTCCAGTCACTAATCCAAATTTTGGTGAAGTGATTACATCAAAAAACAGTTAAAAAACAATGTTCCACGATACTTCATAGTTCAGCCAATCGCAGATTACTAAAAGCAGGAGGCCTATGTTTTGACCAATAGATTATTTTCTCTATCACTTCCTATTCACTATCTTTCAATAGAAATACACTTCTCCACTCCGAGGTGTCTCCCCAATAGTGTGCGAGCAAACGCTACACACCTCTTTGCCGTCCTATCAGGAAGCGATTGCATCTTTTCTGTGTTCAAGAGAGCCTCCAATGGCAATATTTAATAGTTAATGTTGTAATCAACAGTAAATATTTTAACTATTAGTATTGTTCATCGAAGCCATATACTTTTATTATCATTTACTTCTTTCTCTTCTGAATGGACCAGTCACTCTTTCATTGCACTTCTGAAGTTCATGTTCAGAGATAACTCTAAGTACACTGGCTGTCAGTGTTTAATATTTTCAGCCATTCTCCGTTCACATAAAAACCAATGCGAGAAAAATTCTAAAATCACTCTTTTTGTGTTGTTTGTTTCAAAAATATGTAAAGAATCATAGGAAATTCAGAAACAGCTGAAATACTCAGCTGCTAATCTTCTGGCCAATGAAAAGTCTGCAAAAACAGCAAACTTCTATTTTTATCCAATGGGAGCTTTACTTACTATTCGTGTGTCAAGCTAAAGCTCCCAACCAGATATTATACCTGGTGACAACATCTCTTGATTTCATAACTGGAATCAATCTCTCCTTAGCCTGAACAAGCAAATAAGAGCAATAGTGAAATCCTCCAAAGCAAACTTTGAGTCCAAACTGACCACATCTACTAAAAACAATCATAACGCCTTCTTCACATATGTCTGCAATCTCAACCAAATCTGCACCCATACCTGCTCAGAACTGGTGGTCAAGGACAAAAAATGCAGAAACACTGTAGATATAGCCAACCTGCTGGCAGACAGGTTCAGTGAAAACTTCACTCCTCTTCCCCCCATCAGTAAAACAGGGCATCCCAGTACCTACCCCCCTGTCTCTAGGAAGCAAGTCATCACTGCCCTCTCAAAGGCAAAAAATACAGCCTACATGGAACCTGATAACATCCCAGGCTGCATCCTACATGAGCTCAGGCAGGAACTTGCAGCACCATTAGGTACCCTGTTCAACCAAAGCCTGAGTATCGGCTTTGTCCCAGCCGAGTGGAGGACAGCTACTGTCATCCCTTTGCACAAAGGTGGAGCCATCCACTGATCCAGGAAATTATAGACCCATCAGCCTAACTAGACTGATCTGCAAGGCCACAGAGCGGATTATCATAGACCTCATTAACAAGGACATTGGCAACCTCCAGACACTTGGACCCACACAGTTTGGTTTTGTCAAGGGGAGGTCATGCCTGTTAAATTTGGTCAACTGCTTTGAGACCGTCACCAAGGCCATAGACGAGGAGAAGAAAGGCGGTGCATACCTTCTACCTTGACCTGGCCAAAGCCTTTGATACTATTTCCCACTCAGGTATAATAGGTAAACTCTCTCAACTAGGCATCAGTCCATATGCTACCAGATGGGTAGCAAACTGGCTCACTGATAGAACCCACCTATTCAAAATAGGGGAAGCCACCTCAAGTAGTAGACCCGTAACAAGCGGTGTACCCCAGGGATCGGTCTTGGGGCCTCTGCTATTTGGGATATACTTCTCGCAGGTGCAGGCCAAATCTAGTGGGCTATGGTTGACAAAGTCTGCAGATGACTGCAAGCTGGGTGCTGTCATCAATTCCCCTAGTGATGTGGACATCCTCCAAGTGGGTCTCACCCAAACAAATGACTGGTGCCAGAAACATGGCCTCAAACTGAATGTCAAAAAAATGCATCATCATCCTTTTTGGGGAGAGTGATGTCCCCATAAATTATCACACTGATAATAAGAGGGACTTGGGCATCCAGGTTGATAGCAAACTGACTTTTGACTACCATACTGCCTCCGTTGTACAGAAAGCTTTCTACATGGCCCACCTCATTAGTAAGGGTATCTCATCCAGGGAGAAGGTGGTCATAACATCCCTGTAGTCTTCCCTTATAAGACCCATTATTGAGTACAATGCCCCTTTTGGCATGTACCTCACAAAGCACATCCAGCAGCTGGAGAGACCACAGAGGTTCCTTACCTGGAGAATCCAGTGGCTCAAACATCTACCCTACACAGACAAGCTAAAGCTCTGTCCCTCTACTCAGTCTCCTACAGACTCCTCAGAGGTGACCTCTGTATGGCATACAAAGCAATCTCAGACCCCATCCTGATGGGACTGCTGCATATCCGCAAGTCAAACTCCACTTGAGTAACCCACAAGCACAACCTCAACCTGGTCTGTGACATCAATAGGACTTGTTGGGACAGATTTGTGTCCCACAGGCTCCCCCTTTTGGGGAACAGACTCCCTCTCCACTTAATGCAGAATACCCCATTAAACCTTTATAGGCGCAACCTGGATAACTTACTGGGGAACAGAAAATACACCCCTGGGATTCCACCTGTGTCCCTGCTGAACAGTGGCATAGGGTGCTGACTTGTTGGAACATGGGCTAAATTCTTGGCAAAGCTTGTAAGGGCCTCAGGGGCAATAGTCTAATAATTTCCTATGATCTCAAAGTGTAACCTAGTATAATATAAACTTATCTTCTGTAACCTTTTCTAAGTTCAAAATAAGTCTGTCTCTAAAAGAAAGATTCTCTTTTACCAAACCAGTTGAGAAATAATTTGTGCTAGGACAGTAAATCCTCCAACTTTTGTTTTTCCATGTACCCTAACTGAGAAGAAAGTTGCTTATCTAAAGGTACTATAAAAGCCCAGCCTCCCCTCAGGAAATACCATCAAATGTAACTCACCCTACTATCACTAGGGAACATGTACTCAATGATTTCTCTAAGGCCAAGAGCACTGTACCCATGGGCCCAGACTGCTTTCTAAATAGCATGAAATATGACTTATCAGGCCCTCTGGAATTACTATACGACCATAGCCTCCAAACAGGTTTTGTGCCTCACAAATGGAGAACAGTAACCATCATCTTTCTGCACAAAGGCAGTCCAACTACAGACCCTTAAGTCTCACTGGTCTCATATGCAAAGCTGTGAAAAGAATTGTAGGTAGGAATCCTTCGATTCAGAGGGATCATGGGTTTGTGCTCCGGTTGGACTGATTCTAAGAGCGTCATCTGTTGCTGTGTAATTAAATCAGAGAGTGGCAGTCCTTTCTGCATTCTGGTATCATGGGCACAAATCTTCTTTAGAGCTCTCTTGTCCTCCTCTCTCTTTGCCAAGATAGTTTCATACACAGCAAGAGCTTCCTTCACTTTCCATTTGCAGACATACTTGTCTGAAGTGAAAGAACACGAGGTATTCAAGCTGATGGAGACAGAGCACTGAGGTCACGCTTGCACATGTCCTTTTAGAGCAATTTAAGCTACCCTTTCATCCACTTTCCACATCCCAGCTCTCCAAGAGGAGGTCTTTCTCTATTCGGCCATCTGTCATGCATGAGGCATGACCCAACCAGTGCATACTCCTCTGTTTCATGAGGGTGAATGTGCAGGCAGTGCCTCCCCTCTTAAGCACTGTGCTGTTGGGGATCTTGTCCTGCCATGAGATACTGAGTATGTACATCAGGCAATGCATATGTAATACAGTGAGCTATTGCTCCTGTTTTCAGCGTAAAGTCCACATTTCACTGGTATACAATAGCGTGCTCACAACACAGGATCTGTAAACCTGCACCTTGGTGTGCACAGTGAGCTTATTATTAGCCCATAGTCACTTTGTCAGCTTGGAAAACATTGTGGTGGCTTTTCCAATGCACTTGTTGATCTCACAAGTTGCCCTTGATCATACAGCCTAGGTACACGAACTCATGAACAACCTCCAGCTCATAGTCACTCACCCTGACAGATGGCTCATTGCCCATGTTTTGGTCCGTCACTTGGGTTGCCTTTAAGCTGATTATGAAGCCAAATTCCATGCATGCATCCGCTAAGCGAGTCATATGTGATTGAAGTTCCTGCTGAGTGCAAGCAGCAATAGCTGCATCGTCAGCAAACAGGAACTCCCTTAGACACTTCCTAAGCTCTGTTGTCTTCAAACTAAGCCTCAACAATTTGAAGAGGTTGCCATCTGTTCTGGTTCACAGAAAGATACCCTCTGCAGCAGTTTCAAAAGCAAATTTCAACAGAACAGAAAAGAAGATGTCAAACAATGCTGCAGCCAATACACACTCCTGCTTCACACCACTTAGAATCTCAAAAGGTTTGGATGTAGATCCATCATACACTATGGTTCAGTTCATGTCTTCATGGAAGGCCCTTATATTGCTGAGCAGAGACGGGGGATAGCCAATCTTAGCCAGAAATACGAACAGACCTTGCCTACTGAAGAAGTCGAATGACTTGGTCAGGTCAATGAAGGCAATATGCACAAGTCTGTTCTGCTCCCTACACTTTTCTTGTAATTGCCTAGTACAGAAAACCATGACTATGGTAGAACATTCAGTTCTGAACCCACACTGACACTGAGTAAACTCTCTCTGCAAGAATATGTAGTCTCTTCAGGACATGTGCAAACATCTGAGAAGGAAGATGCCACAACAGTTGTTAAAACTCACTTTTGTCACTCTTGTTGTTACAGACGGTAACAATGTTAGCATCCCTCATATCTTGCAATATGCTGCCTTCTCTCCAGCAATGGCAAAGTACTGCATGAATCTCTGAGATTAGGGTACCACTGTCACATTTAAGGATTTCTGAGGGAATACCATCTTTCCCAGGGGAATACAACTCACAGCTGTACACCACAGAAACTAGTTACAGAGACAGCCCTGAATGCCATCAAACCTCTGCCCACCATGACTGAACTCCATGCTGAGCCAACCTTGGACAAATTTAACAATGCGTTAAAAAAACTCTCTTCTGGAAATGATCAACAATGACACAAGAAACCTGCAGAGACTGTACTCAACCTGCCTACTCAACCAGGAAGACTTATTTTCAAAGATCACCAAAGCTATGCACAAAGGCAAAACAGTTCCCACTGCCTATCTTAACCTGGCCAATGTATCTGGCAATACCCCACTCAGGTATTGTTGACAAACTCAAGAGGTTAACTATAAACCCTTATGTCAGCCAGAGGATACTCAGCTGGCTCATAGACAGGACCCAAGAAGTCCACTTCAATAAAGAGGCCAGTCACCAGTGGAGTTCCTCAAATATTTGTCCTGGGACTGCTCCTTTTTGGCATCTAATTAGTGAAAGCCGATGTCAACAGCTTCTGGCTGACCAAATTTGCAGTTGATTGCAAATTAGAAGCAGTCATAAAATCCTCCATCTAGGAAGGGCTGACACAGACAGACAACGTGCGTCAGATCCATGTACTAAAACTAAATGTCAAGAAATGTTTAACAGTATCTTTCAGGAAGTCATTCACCCGTGGTAGCTATACTGACACCACACCTGTAAAAGTTGACGCAGTAGTCAGGGACTTGGGGACACACATATACAGTAATCTAGCCTTTGGCCATCACATGTCTACAGTAGTGAGGAAATCATTCAATGTTATGCAACTTATAAACAAAGTTATGGCATCTAGGTCCAAGGAGGTCACTGTTCCACTGTATTTGGCATTCATCAGACCTATCACTAAATACAATGAACCTCTGGGATGTACCCAACCAGACACATTCAACAACTTGAATGTCCACACAGGTTCTTCATTAAAAGAATAAAGGGCATAAGTAATATGTCCTATACAGATCACTTCAAAGCCCTATACCTATACTCTGTCTTCTACATTCTGTTGAGGGGGGAGATCTATGCCTGGCATTGTCAGACCTCACCCTGATGGACCTCCTGCATATCTACAAAACAAACAGTACCACAATTACCTGTTCTAAAGACTTAAACCTTGCATGTGTTATAAATATGACCTGTTGGAGAAACAGGTATGTATTCCACAGACTACCCCTTCTCTGGAACAGGCTCCCCATCCATGTGAAGCAAAGCTCTCCAGAAACCAATTCAAGTGTAACTTGGCACCTATGTCTCTAAATAGACACAGCCAGCCTGTACATAGCTCATGTCCCTACCATCATTATTATCATCAATCCTTTTTTCCCCCATTTTCTACACGGGGTTAGGGTATCATGTCAACTGTCGCCATCTCTCCGTATTCAGTGTCACGCTCCTACCTTCTTCGACAGTCATGCCGGACTGTCACATGTCTTCTGTCACACAATCCATCCGTTTTGCTGGAAACCACCTTTCCTCTTGCTTTCTTTCCATCCCAAACCATCTTCTCCAGATTGTCTTCTACTTTTCTGCACATGTGTCCAAAGCACTGTAATCTGCTATTTTTGTCTTTCTCTGTAATTAGAGACACTCTGGCTTCTGCTCTGATATCCTCAGTTCTTCATCTGTCCCACAGTATGCATCCTACTTTCTCAGGCACTTCACCTCTGTCACTTCTAGCTTCCTCAACTGCTCTGTTTTTACTGCCTAGGTCTCTGTACCATACAGTAGTACTGGTCACACTACCGTTTTGTACATCTTATTTTTCAGCTTCTTTGTGGCATTCTTCTGTCAAACACTACCCCTGAAACACACTGTCAGTTGGCTGTGGCTTCTATGATTTTAACACTAACCTCCTTATTCATACTTCCCTTTTCCTCAACTAACCCTCCCAAATTCTTGAAGCTATTAACCTGTTCTACTGTTTCCCCTTCTATCTCAATTCTCAGCTTCTTCTGATTCCCCCACTTGCTGCCATTACAACTATCTTATCTGTACTTAGTTTCATCCTATGTCCTTTGGTTTTGCATTCCATTCCCCTATCCTTTGTTGAAGTTCTTGCTCAGAGTCTGCCTCTAATGCCCCATCATATGCATAAAGCAGCTTTATTGCTCTGTCCCTCCTGACTTGTTTGCTAATGTAGTCCATCACCATATTTAGAGTAGTGGGTTAAGAGCATAACCCTGATGCACATCCACTCCTACTGGGAACCTCTATGAGAGTCCAAACACTGTCAGTTCTAGAGTCACTGGGTCTTTGTACATAGAGCTTGCACTAATTTTACCATTGTTTCTGGGAGTTCAAACCACTGCAGGACTGCCCAAATCAGCTTTCTTGGCACCTTATTGTTAGTGTGCTAAACAATGAATAAAAGTTGAAATCAATTCTGCTACAAATATGCAAAATAAATAAGGCATAAAATACAAGTTTGTTTAAAGTTAAGAATAGAGCTTAGCAATATATATAACCCTGTGTTTTGAAAAATTAAGGAACATATGTTATTGGACATGTTTCCTTACAGAATCAGCAGAAGCTGTACAAAACAATTCTGTAAACTTTCCCACAATATCAGCAAGAAAGTCTGACAGATGAATGGACATGCTTTTTACAAAATCAGCAGTACGTGATTTCTTACATGATGTTTTCTTAAAAATATGTTTTCTCACAGTATCAGCAAAAAAGTTTGGCATGCTTTCTTACAGATGAATGGACATGATCAGCAGAAAAACAATATGTACATGCTTTTTCATAAGATATTTCCTTAAAAATCAAGTCTGAAAAGTAAAATATTACATGCTTTCTCACAAGCATCAGCAAAAGTATTTCCTAACAGATGCTTCTGTACAAAGTCTAAAAGGATTTACCAAGAGGAAAAACAGGATCCAGAGTGCATGAGAAGAACAGTATAAAAAGACTGTAAAATTAAGTTGTGACAGAGGTATCTGTAGGAACACACTTGTTCTGAGATATTGTGTAGGAGAATTATAATTCATACTGATTGTGAAGTAAACCTTGTACATTAAAGCCAAAATCTGTAACAGTACAATATGTATCGTCTTGTTATAAAAATAAGCTATTTACTAGTAACTGTGCTAAAAGTAAAATTGTATTGTGCTGCAAAGTACATTTCTTTATCAGTGTGCGGCTTGCAAGGGTCTGTGTCTTAAACAGACTGCAGATGCAGTCATGCAAAACTCTGTGTTATAACCAGACTCTGATTCAGCAGTAAACAGCCAACAAGACTTTGTGTCTTAAGAATACGTCGCTTCCAGTACAGCAAGTACAGCACAGCAGCACCTTCATAATTAATTTTTCACTTATCATATGCTTTCTCCAAGCCTAGGAATGCCCAGTTGAACTCTTTTCTCATCTCTAGTTTCTTGTCAACTATCTGTCTCACTGCAAACATCTTTTTGGTTGTGCTGCATTCATTTCTGAATCCAAATTGCTCATCTCCTATCTTACTTTCTACTACAATGCATCTACATGTATCACCCTCTCCAGAACTTTCATGCAGTGTGACAGGAGTCTGATACCGCTATACTAGCCACAGATGTGAATGTCCCCTTTATTCTTGTACATTGGTACTAGTATGCTTATTTTCCAGTCATCTGGGATACGCTTTTCTCTTCATACTATTATGAGTATCCTTATGAGCCATTTCTCCTCGATTTCACATCTGCTGTGACGTCATCTAAGCCTTTTGCTTTCCCTGACTTCATTTCCTTAGTGCTGTTCTTACTTCTTCTAGGATGGGTTCTCTTCTTTTCTCATTGTAAGCTGTGTCTGGAACAGTACAGCTTCTGTGGGGTTTTCTTCATTCAGAAACTGCTGGAAGTACTCCTTCCATCTGCCTTTATAGTCCTGTGGACTGGTGAGTAGATTGTTGCTGGTATCCCTTATGAAGGGTGCCTGACAATTTTCTTTATCTTTCTGTCTTTGCTATGCAACCTTATACAATTTCTTTGTACAATCTACTATGTCACTTTCTAGAAGTTGGTAGAGTGCCTCTGTTGCCTTGTTCTTTGCTATTGCAACTCTTCTCTTAGCCTCTTTGTTGGCCAACCAGTATTCCTTCTTAGTCTGGTCCACCTTTTTTATCTACCACTTTTTCCTGCAGTCCTTTTCTTTTGGAGATTTCCTGGACTTCTGCATTTCACTACCTGCTTTCCTTATGTACGTTATTTCCATACCTGGCTCAGCCACATATCTGCTCTATAATCCTCACACATGCTCCTTTGAGGTGCTGCCATTATTCACCTCCACCTACTTTCTCTTCTTCTTGAGGTGCTACAGCCCTAAATAATTCTTGAAATGTGGTGCTTTCTCTCCAATCAACCTCCAGGTCTTCAGACAGGCCTCTGTTGACCTTAGAGCCCTCCCTGACTTCTTCTTGCAGCTGACTGTAGCAAACAGTGGTTCATGACTGTTTCAGTGGGGATGACTTTGCCATCACTGATTCAACTAGAATGCCCTTTCCTTATTAGGAGAACATCTACCCATGTTGCATGTTGGCCATTCTTGTATGTAATCTTGTTAGTGTCTCTCTTGCTGAGCCATGTATTGATCACAGTCACGCCACTTGCCAGGGAGAAGTCTAGAATGGCCACTCTTTCTTTATCTTTGTTGCCCCACCCATTTGGACCCCGGCATTCCTCATACCCATTTCTTCCTGTCTTGATATGTGCATTCAGGTCACCCACTATCAGCACTATTTCAAGTTGTCTTGCTGTATCTAGTAGGTCCTACATTTGTCTGAAAGCACTCTTTTCCTCACTATCACAACCCTGCTTTGGGGCATAGGCTGAGATCATGAATACTGCTCTATACATACACTGGAGTCTGACTGACATAAATCTATCAGAAATTCTGATGACATCCCTCACTGTCTTCTGAAGCCTCTCCCTCATCACAATTCCCACACAATTTCTAGTCTGTCCTTCCCCCGAGTAGTAGACTCTGGATCCCAAACCTAGTGGTTTTGCTGCACTCCCTTTCCATCTTGTCTCCTGGATACATAGGATGTCCAGCCTCCTCCTTACCATCGTCATCCATGTCCAACTGCATCCTGTCAGTGAACATACACCAGGTGTGGCAATGCTTAGTTCATGTCTGGCAGGCTGATTGGCTTTACATCCAGCTTTCAATTAACAGTGCTATCACAGGTAACCCAAGCTGAGCAACTGGACGCTGGCTGGTCAGTAGCTTATTGACCAAGGACTGCTGGGTTGTAGGGTGGGCACACACTGGTCAATAGGGTTACATGAAATCAACTCACTTGTCACTGGCAAATACCCATGCCCACTTGGCAACATTAGACAACACGATCAAATCACCTACAGCCAATTATTACACTGTCAAGTGGCTAACTCTGATGCATTCTGTGATCCATGTTCTCCTATCTCAAGGATATTGCGCATCACAGTAGATGCCCCAAGCTGTTGGTCTATACAACTCTTCCCCCTACAGGCCACCATCTAAAGTCTGTGCTGTGCCAGCACTGACTTCTTGGGTGAGTTTGAAGTGGAAATGCTCAGCATGTTTTTGGATGGTTGGAGGAGTCCCACAGAGACAGAGGAAGAAAATACAGTTGTTTAAGAACTTATCATAACAGTAGATATCCTACTGATCACTGTTACAGTATTCATAATGTGTGGGGCTATCACAGCTGATGTCCAGCCATGGTATGAAGGCTTTACTTTCTGAGGAATGTATGTCTTAAGTGTGACCACAACTCAAGCATATGGGGTATATACGTGGTTGTACAAGCTTAATTCCTTAGAATATCTTCAAGCTAGTGGCCTGAAGTCTCCTGAGAGTGACAGACTTGTCATCTAGGAGGGGCAAAGTATGAAGTGGTAAGGAGGCCCCTTTTGTTCTACGATGCTGCCCACAGTATAGGGACAGGGGGAGAAGAAATACACAGTGGCAATGAGATTATGGAAAAGGAATGTAGAGGGGAAGAAATACTGCAACAGTGATCAGTAGTATATCTAGTGCTATGGTAAGTTCTTACAGAACTGTACTATGTCCTGACTGAAATCACTGATGTAATATTCATAAATAATGGGCGAGTCCCAGAGCTGAAGGGGATGTAAGGGTGGCTGGGTAGTCAGCTGCAGAGCAGTGCACAAGAGGCCCAAAAGAAATTGACCTAATGAAGGTAGCCTTAGATCTTGAGAAATCATCAATCCTGTGGTGTTTAGAGAAGGTGTGTACAGAGGACAAATGGTAGCTTATAGTATGGTTCTGGCATCCACCCCTTTGTAGAAGGCCCCAGGTGATGGTACAGCCCTGGTAGAATGAGATCAAGGGCATAAGGACACAGACTTACCATGTAGAGAATAACAACAGAACATGGCCTTAAAGATCCAGCTTGCAATTGTTTGCTTCGACTCTGGTTGACCCAATTTTGAGTGCATAAAGGACACAATTTCTAATGGGTCTAGTGTTGTTCAAATAGTATCTTAACTACCTGGGAAAGTCTAGAGAGTGTAGCAAACTATTCCCCATGGTCTGTGGGTTGGGAAAGAAACTGGGAAGATTTATAGCCTGGTTAAATGACAGTTTGTTCACTACTTTAGGCATGGAAGAAGGGTTAGTTCTTAAGGTCAACCTGACTTTGTGAAAAATAAGAAAGGGCAAGATGGCCATGAGATCCTGAAGCTCTGAGACGTTCCTAGTTGAAGTACAAGCCAGAAGTAGAATAGTTTTCCAGGTGCTCAACTGAGGTTTGCTGATACTGCTGTTTCAAAAGAAGGCAAACTAATTTTTTCTATCCCAAAGTTAGATACCAAGGTGGGGGGTAATGGGATTCCTTGGTGGTTAAGATGCAGCACCCCTTTAAGGAATAACAACTTCAGATCTGGACAGAAGAGGAGGCTTGGTAGATACGCAGAGATGGCTGACAGGTGGACTTTGTTGGAAGAGTATGCCAAACCTGTATGTATGAGCTCATACCAATATTTTAGTATGGGATGTATCTGTGATTTGCTGGTGTCAAGTCCAATCCTGTGGCACCAAAAGGAAAATCTCTTCCATTTGGCTATGTAGAATCTTTGAGGGGTGGGTCTCATGGTTTCTTGGAAACCCTTAACGACATCCTCTGAAAAGTGCTACCAATAATGAATTAGAACCCTGTCATCCACAGGGATAGGTTTAGGGCTGACAGATTAGGGTGCAGTAGTGACCCCCTTCTGCTGTGTGATGAGATCCGCTTCTAGTGGCAGTATGTAGTAGTTGCCCCTGTTTATGTGAAAAAACGGATGAAACCAATGCAGTCTTGGCCAAAAGGGTATCACTAACAAGAGTTTTAACTTTTATTTTTAGGCCTTTAGAAAAACACTTCGCATGAGAAGTAGTGAAATGAAGGCATAGTGGAATCTCCCTGTCTGCAGACAGCTGAAAGCCTCTGTCCTCCACACAAGGGTCCCTGGTGAAAAACATAGGGAGCCGTTTGTTGGTCTCTGATCCAAACAAGTCTAAATGAGGTACCCCAACACTAAAGGATTTCCAGGAACAGCTGTCTGTTGGGGTTCTATTCGTGTTGATGTTTCCAAGTCCTGATTACTGCTTCTGCCAACATACTGTCCTGTGATGGAATGTACGTGGCTACTAAAGACATGTCTTTCTCGGTGGCAGTTTCCAAGGCAGCCTGTGCTAATTTGCACAGTTGGTAAGACCTGGTTCCTCCTTGTTAATGTATCACAAGTTTGTGGTGGTGTCTGTGAAAACTCTTACAGGACCAGGCCTCCAGACATGGAAAAGACTTGAAGAGCTTGGATGAGGGCCCTCATCTCCTTCATGTTGATGTGTTCCTTTAGTATTTTGGTTGTCCCTTGCTATGAACCCAGTATGGCCCTGCCCTGCTTCAACATGAATCATCCAAGGCATCTGTGTGTACTTCTTCAGTTCAGGCTGCTGGCGAGATTGCCTGGGGAATTATGCTTGTACATTTCCCTATAGACCCCCTATGTTTATGAGTTGAAGTCACATGTTGGGCATATGATCTTGGGAAGATAAAGCTTTGGTACCCCCAGTTGGACATCCAAGGTGATAACCCCACTCATTATGAATAGCGCAACAGTGATTTCAGTCAGATCATCATGCAAATTTCATTCAGGCATTGTCTGGAAGTCAGGATCTAACCTTGCACCTTTTGCATGGGAGGTGAAGACATTGAACATTATGTCAACTGGTCACCCAGGCCCCTGTTTGTAAATGCTTCTACTTCCAAGGTTACACTTACTAAAGTTGCCATAACTTGACAGAGATTTGGCATACACAGCTAGGCTTATAAAGGCCTTGACCTGGCAGGAGAAATCACACACACTTAAAGAATACAGAGCTAATAGAGTAAAAAGAAAATGTTAAACAGTGAAAGCTGATGATCTTTGACAATGCCTAACTACTATTTTGGGGCTATTAAAAAAAACTCCTGTAAAGAGAAGAAGGCATTTTGTCAGATATAAACACTGTCATTTAAAGACTGACCACTTAACCATCTTTTTTTGTAATCATGAGTCATATAACTGCAGAGTACAATCAAAAACAAATTGCAGCACGGTAGCTTAGTAAATAAAAGGCAATATTTTTTAAAGCATTAAGTGTCACAGTGCAGCTATCCTGCACAGTGTGAAAAACTGAATCATCAGTAACACAAATAGCTTGAAGAATAGCAGTGTCTTCTTCTCCTGTCGCCAAGTAAAGACAAAGGGAGGTGAACCAGCACATAAAATCCTGCAAAACAAAGAATTATTTTCCTAACCAGATGAAACTGTTAAGATTAATACTAAGTTCTTGAAAACTGTCTTCGATAAGATCAAATGAGGTATCCATTGTTAAAATAATGCAACATTTTAAATGGGAGGACACTAAGGCGATACCAGGATAAAATCAGGGCAGGATGCCAGGGGTCCTAAGCTCCATTTCCTGACAAGTCTGTTACGTCTGATGAAGATAACACCATTTACCTTCTCCCCCTTTTCATTGTCCAGGTTTTCTTATCTAAAAAAACTACCACCTCTCTACTAGCGGGGAAGGCAGATACAACAAAAAGGTGTGTTTTCTCAGTTATAGAACAAGATTACAGAATGCCTTGGAAGATTTTTCCATCCTTTTCCAGAATCTCTTATCTGCCTAAAATCAGATGGTTCTCATTCTTCCTTCTTTCACAGGGACCTATTCAACAGGCATTTTTTTTTTTTTTTTTTTTTTTTTATGCAGGATGTTCATAGCACCCAGAAAGGAAGATACATGGAGTCCAATCCTACAATCCTAGACCTATCAACATCTTTTAGAATGTTCCAAATTTCAAAACACTAACCCTTCATTCTCCATTTATTGTGATTATCCCTTGCTTATCTACATATTCCTATCTGCCTCTTTTCAGAAAACTGAGAATTTTTGTCTCTTCATCACATTTTCAGTTTTCTGTTTTACTCTTTGGTCTTTCTACCACCTCAAGGATATTCACAAAGTGACTACTTCATATCATTGCCTTCTGCAGATTTCTGGGAATCCAAATACTCCCATACCTAGATGACCTCCTACAGACCCCTTCTCAGGAAACTCTCCCGAAGGATCTCAATTTCACAATGAACCTTCAACACACTGTGTGGGTCATCTTGAACCTAAAGAAGTCTGTTTTGACTCCTTCTCAAAACCTTATCTTCGTGGGGTACAGGATCACTTTAACAATGACAGCTTCCTTCCTGCAGACAAAGTACTGTTTTTGATGCAGTTTTTTCAGCACCTACGTACATGTAGATGGCCTCAGCAAGACAGTACTTGACAGCCTGGGGGTACACGGCATCAACTATTCCTATGCTTCTATATGCCAGACTCCATATGAGGAAATTACAGTGGCACTGCAAGTCAGTTTGGCTTCAGCACTCTCGACCCACAGACTTCCAGATCCCTCTCTTACCCTGCTTCAGGAAGGAGTTACTTTGGTGGATCAACCAGATTAATCTCAACATGAATGTGCCATTTCTGGTTCCTTTCCCCTTGCCAGGAGCTCTATATGGATACTGAGACCTGGCATTGGGAGTCTGTTCCAACAATATCAAGGTTCAGAGGGTTTGGTCAGCCAAATAAAGGATCATATAAAAATCAGTGGGATGAAGGCTTTGAGGTGAAAATATTTGAAAGGTGTCCTCAATATCAAGTCTCCATGAAAGCCTGTTCTACCATCTTGTGGTCTCAGTTATGTTCTAGAAAAACTGACCCTTGCATTTTGAACCAGCTGCCAGTTTTTGCTTACAATTTTGTTACATGTCAAATGTGAATAACAAACTCACAGCCTTGAAAGGCCTTCAAGAGACTCTGTCCTCAGTAAAACAACAATCAAAAACCCTATTTCCCACTCATCTATCCAAAAATGATTTAAACCGAGACAGTGATTCATTTCTCCTAAATTCAGTTGGTAATGTTGCCTACCAAATACATGCCCGAATATGAAAGCAGTTACCTAATAACTTAGTCCTGAAAGGAGAATCATTTATCTACAAATCATTTCTAGTATTCAATAAACACCCACCTTTATTAATACTCACGTCAGCTGTAAAAAAAAAAAAATGACATATACATTTATGTGTCACTGTCAAATGTCCCCAATAAACTTATAATTTAAAGTAAACAAAGACAATACTTTCAAACGTCTTGCATAATCAAACCCTCTTATGCCTTTAAGATGCCTTGTAAAAATGTTTGAATTCTCTCTGATCTTTTAATATGAGAGTTACCATACAGACATACTAGTGCTCCATACCCTGCAGTAGGATGAATGATAGTTTTATAAACTGGCAAGAATACCTTAGCATCCCTACTTAGTATAGATAGTTCTTTAGAAATTACCTAGTTCATAGTAAAACATCTAAGGATTCCTAATAGATTGGTTCCAAAACTGAACTCATCATCAACATTGATACCTAAATCCTTAACATTAACTTTCTTCAAAATTATCCCCTTCACAACATAAGTGTAACAAAAAATATTTTCACCTAACTGCATAACTTTTGTTTTAACATTAAATGCCATAACATTATCCTTGGCCCAACTATCAAGTTTATCCAAAAAATCCTAAACACTGTGCTTGATCATTAACTGATGCAACTGCAGAATTAATCTTAGCATCACCTGCATATCTGCAGCCCCAAATACATTCTGCCACTGGAAAACTAGTCATGAAAATACTAAACAGGTGGGGTCCTAGCACCGAACCCTGAGGAATGTCACAGTTAATCTCAATCTCATCAGAGATCAATTCCCCTAATTTTATATGACAATATTATTTTTTTAACCAATTCCCTATCCAATGACAAAACTGTTCGCATTTTTAATTTAGCAGCAATGCCATAATTCTCGCATGCTGGACAGTGGCAAAGGCCTTACTAATGTCCAAAAAGGATACATCAACTGGCAAACCTGCATCAAAAGTCTTTCCCACACATTTTGATAAAAAGATAATAAACTGGAAACACGTCTGATAAGTAAATTAAATTATCAGAAATATCAACTAATCAACTAACACTAAATCCCAATACGACCAAATTACTATTATTGTCCACCAATAAAATAGCTCAACCACCCATCCCATTCGCCATTTACTCAACTAACACCACCAAAATTGAGCCGATAGACCACACCAAACTACTAGGTGTTACCACTGACAAATCTCTCAGTTATGATCTGCACATATCCCTAACAATCGAAAGGATCCACATAAAACTCAGGTCACTCTACAAAGCCATACCATTCCTCACCATTTCCACTACAATTGCCATTGCCCAAACCCATCTACTATCTACACTATTACATGTCTTCCCAATTTTCATAAACTTAAAGAAATCAAATCTAAACACAATGGAAGCCTGCTACAACAAAATATCAAGGTTTGCCTCCAATCTCCTAAACAGAACACATCATTGCTCAGCACTTCACAAACTAGGCTGGTTGGAACTCCCTAACCTATTATGACTCAGCCATCTCAAAATCTGTCATTTTATAATCTACCAGCCAGACAAATGTCCATCCCTTAAAAACCTAGTAAACCTTACACTAACAGAATCCTCCGCTCATCCAACAAACTTCTTCCAGAAGTCACCAAAGCTAATAATAGATATGGTGATACATTATTCTCAAACCACATCTCCAAAATTTGTTACTCAATTGCCCAACCCATTCTCGCCACTCGCCACACAGCTAACCCCTCCAAATTCAAAATTCTTCTCAAAGCCTATTTTTGTACAAACTGGCTATGCTCCTGCTCAATACCAGGTGAGCCCTTAGTTTTATTTTATTCTAGTCCTATTTCATCCTCTTTCTCTCTTCCCTAAAGCTTATTTCCTTGTTAGTTTTTTTTTTTTTTTTTTACACTTTTTTTTTTCATCTCCCTTCAATCTTATGTCCAGCTTATTTTACTGTTTCTTTTACTATAACTGCTTAATTCTGGTGAGGGTATCACCCCATCCACAATACATTAATATATTTTTTCTAAAAGTGCTTGCTCTCAAAGACCATCTATTATAATGTGCAATATGTTTGACTTACAACCCTACTACATTATTTGTACTACTGTTGTTGTGTAATCTCAATTCAATATATATTGTTAATTATTCTGAAACCTCTTGTCCATTGTTTTCCTATATTTTGGTCTTTTACACCATCTCAATTCAATATGTATATTGTAACCTCTTGTTTTATAATTTTTGTTCTATGCTCATACTGTTTTTGTAAATGTAATTTGGATCTTTTGAACTCAGGCCTCCACTGAAAACGGGCCTTTTTTGGCTCAGTCAGGCAATCCCAGTAAACAAATGTTAAATAAATAAAATATTCATTAACAGTTCTCTGAAAACACTTCCCTAAGATGCATGTTAAGCTAATAGGGCTAAACTTCCAGCACTTAATAAATCACCCCATTTAGGAATAGAAATAACTACAGCTTCTTTCCAAACATTAGAAATACAGATTGTTGTTGGAAAACCATTTTATTACTGGCTCTTACTTCAACTAGGAGAGTATCTGAGCAAACATTGATGGCCATTCCACCCTTTCTTGATTTCTACAAATTTAGGGTCATCCTTAGAACTATTTAGTCTTTCATACCCAAGGTGATTAACAAGTTGTTCCTGAATCAGTCCATGAATCTCCCTTCCGTCTTCCCTTGAATTCTTGATTCACTGGCTGTGCAACTTTGGTTTTATCTAAACAAAAATAACGACATTATGAAAACACACCAGCTGCTTGTCTCTTTCCAAGAAAATAAACTGTGTTTACCATTTACTAGGCAAAACATTTCCATTTAGATTTCTACAGCCATTTACTTGTGTTGCTACTTTCATGGCAAATAGTTCCCAACCTCAGTCAAGGTCCATTCCACCAGGGCAGTAGCTTCTTCTGGGGCTTTCTACAAGGGCATAGGTTCAATAACTATTCTTGAGGCAGCTACCTGGTGCTCTGACCACACATTTACTAAGCATTACACACTCAATGTGTCTTTCAGATCTAGAGCAGTATTTGCTAGGAGCATCTTGCAGGGCTTATTGGATCACAACTCCCCTCTTTCTTCCTCCACCCATCCTTCTGTACAGCTTTAGTAATCTCCCATCAGTCAGTAAAATTGCAATAGTGATCTTGGAAAGACATAGTATAGTTATGTGGGAACTTATTGAAGCAGTGGAAGGCCTACTGATCAACGTTGCAATATTATATCCCACTGTCTTGTTCTGTATGGATATGCTTTGCCTTTCCTGGCTGAGGTGGACCTCTTATTTATTTTTTCCTTTTCTTCTTTGGACATGCACATATACATATAATTGTTTCTCCTTCTACTTCAGTGTTTTGGTCTGGGATATTAACTCCTGAGGTATTTATTACTTATTTTACATTTGTTAACTGTGAATGTCTGACTGAGCAAAAGCCCTTTTTCAGCAGAGGCCCGGGGAGAAAAGCTCCAAAACATAGTTACAAAAAATATAACCATTACAAACACATTTACATTATAATCATTCATAATAAAACTTATATATATATATATATATATATATATATATATATATATATATATATATATGCAGTTACAATTATCTATAAAAATGTTATGAAGAATACTGCAGCGGAAGGAAAGGAGATAGTGTTAAGTAAAAAATGATGAAGTAGACTAGTTTAAGTTGTAAATGTTTTGGTACAGAGAAGAAATGATGGTAAGACAGAGGAAGTTAGGTTTGTTATTTAGTGAAGGTATATTCAAGGAGGCTGAGAACAGGTACAAATCCAGTGACTTAAGTACTCTTTAGTGGCTAGTTTGAATACTTTAGGATGTGAAAGTGATCTAACTTCTTGTGGGAGTTTGTACCAAGCAATAGAGGGATGGTAGCTGTATGTAATGGCTCCTATTTTAGAATTGGGCTTATAGATTTGTAAAAGGTCTTGGGTGGAGCTCCTGAGTAGTCTGGATAAGACATAGTGGGAGATTATGGTGCCTAGTGCTGGACAGTAGGATGGTGAACAAATAATGGAATGTATAATTTGTAGCTGAGAGAGGAGTAGGAGGTGTGGTAGTTCGAGCCAGTTTAGATGTTTGAGAGAGATACAATGGTGAGATTTGAAGGTTTGTTGTGCAGCAAATCTGGCTATTTTTGATAGGTTGATTCGAGTTTGCTAAGTAAGGTAGAATTAAGATTAGGCATGGCAAAAGATAAGCAAGGGTGATAGATTCAGGGGTTAGGATTGTTTTATTTCTGTAGAGAAGTCCTAGTTTTTGATGGGTTTTCCTGATACAGTTATTTATATGGAGGCTGAATTTTAGCTGATCATCAATGGTTACACCAAGGAGTTTAGTACTAGAGTCAGCAACTATGAGAGTGTGATTTAGTGATTTTATTTGAAAAGTAGATTTGATATGAGTAATAGTTTTGGGGAGAAAGAGCAAGAGTTTTTTTTTTTTGGATTAAGGATGAGCTGATTATTGGTGAGCCAGGTTTTAAGAGAGTTGAAAGAAGACTGGGTAGCTGTTAGAAGTTCAGAGGGTGAGTTAGCAATGGTAATAACTGTGGAGTCGTCTGCATATTGGACTAATCAGGATTGTGGACAAGAGGAGTAGAGTGAGTTGGTGAAGATATTGAAAAGTAGTGGTCTAAGGATGGATCCTTGGGGAACACCCATTTTCACTGAAGGGGAGATGAAAGTGAGGAATGCCACTTTACTGATTGCTGTCGGTCAGTGAGTTAGCTGGAGAACCATGCTATTGTAGTAGTAGAGAAGTTGAGAAAAGAGAGTTTTTATTCAGTAGCAGAGGATGTGAGACAGTGTTGAAGGCTTTTAGAGGTCAAGGAATAAGTATGAGATAAGTTTATAATTATCTCTAGCTACAGAAATGGTGTTGAGAAAGGAAAGTAGAGCTGTAGTGATACTATGTTTGGGTCAGAAACTGTGTTGAGTGGGAGTAAGGAGTGTGTCCTGTACAAGATATTGCATTACTTTTCCAAGTATTTTCCACAGTTTGGACTTAGTCATAGCCAGCTTTAGGCACCAGGGATCCCTGTGGTCACTGGGGCCCCCTGTTCCTTGGGGCCCCCAACCACAGCAAGTGATCTTATCTTGATATTTTATACCATATCAGTCAAACCAACAAAAGCTAGAAAAGCAATCTTGTGTACTTAATAAACCATTTGGGTGATAACTCTTATTTATTCTTACCTCCTTTAAAATTCAAAGATATCTCTGGTTATAGCAACAGTGTTTATTAAGCAACAGGCTTCATAATGTCATTAAATATTTTACCACTGATATA
Organism: Protopterus annectens; assembly: GCF_019279795.1. Lineage (NCBI taxonomy): Eukaryota > Metazoa > Chordata > Ceratodontiformes > Protopteridae > Protopterus > Protopterus annectens. The sequence continues at coordinate 78,016,839 of NC_056737.1, read as the reverse complement.
GAGCCCTGGCTTAGTTAAACCCTGCTACTGGACATTCACTCCACTTAATTTAACAACACAGCCAGCATTTGGAACCTGCAATACCTATGGCAGCAAAAGGGGCTCCTTAATCATCTTTGTGTGGGGGCTGCTGCTGGTTTGGGAAAAAAAGAGGAGAAAAAATGTGTTATGCTCTGTAACCTGAAAAGGTCTGTGATATGGCTCAGTTGGGATAAAGCTGATAATGAACATAAGGTAAGCATTACAGAGATCAGCAGCCCAGACTGACTGATCTCAGTACAAACCATGGACTTTAAGAAAAGCTGCTGCTTCCGATCTTCAGAGATGATTTTTTTCTTTCAGGGAGTTTTATAAACACTGGCAGAACACCAGATACTACATCTTTCAACTTCTTTGCAGGAAAATTCAGCGCAATACCAATCATAGCAGAATAAAGGCTCAGAATAAAGAATAGGTTTTAGATATTACTCTAATTCATTTAAAAAGTGAATTGCATCAACATGCATTTTTTGGACAATAACTATAAAACTCTGATGTCTGGATTATTTGACTGTCTGTAATACTGAATGAGTTACAAGAAAATCAAACTTTTTTTTACAAAGGACAGAGCAAAATTATAAGAAAAATCAGGAAAAGTCAGATAAATCTTGGATACTGACAGGTTTGTATTACTCCTTACTGAGGTAAATAAAACTGACTTAACCCAGCTGCTGTTTAACGAATGATAAACAGTCACTGGTCTGGTGTGCCAGTACCAGTGTTGCACAATGTATTGCTACTTGTTGAAATAAGTATAAAACTAGTATTGCTATGGCTTATGCGTGTGTGTGTGTGTGTGTGTGTGTGTGTGTGTGTGTGTGTGTGTGTGTGTGTAAAAAATATCAGTGATTTTTATCTGTGCACACACCCAATAATGCCAGGACACATATATTATTCTTCTGAGTATCAGTAAAAGTGTAGCTAACAAGTTTCATATTTCAAACATATTTCAAGCTAACATATTTCAAAAAGTAATGCCTACAATATATCACAAAAACTCAGAAACTTAGATCTTCTAAGAGTCTGGGGGATCCCAGTCTCCACACTGTATAACTGGATATAGGGGGCTCCTTTAATCATCCTTGACTGTGTGGGGGCCTTACAAAAGATGTTGCTGGTTAGGGAAAATGAAGAAGAAAAAAATGTCTATTTTCCTTTTACACTGTTTAACCTAAACAGGGCTGTGATATGACCCTGTTAGGATGAAGCTGATAATGGCCTCAGCTCTCAGCTGCACCCATTCTAAAACCAGCCCTGCTCAGATGTGTGTGTGTACAGAAAGCTGTTGTAAGTTATGTGTGTGTGTGTGTGGGGGGATTGTGTGGTTATTACCTCTAATTTTCATCACAGTCAAACTTTAGAGGTGTGCGTATGAGGTTATTACAAGCTTGTGTCTGGGCTTAGGACAGTGCGGTCATTGTTTCTTTTACTTTTCTCACAGATCTCAGAGGTGTACAAAGAAGGTTACTACAGCTTGTGCAGGGACAGTGTACTGTCTAGAAGCAACACAGTGGAATATGTTACTGTAATCATTATTTTTTTCACTTTCCTCACAATCGCACTTCAGGCATGTGTACAGTTAGCTAGCTGCCTTTGACAGTTTGGGTTGAGGAGTGAGGAGGCATGCTACGTATATGTATGTCAGCAGTCACTTGAAATACATGACGGTGTCCAAGTGAACCTCTGCTTTCAATCCAGTCTAACATCAGCGGGATGCACAGGCACTCTTTTCTGGGAGGTTAAGGAGGAAGGCAGTTCCCACATAGGACCTGTGTATCCAGACACCAACTGGCTTGTCAGTTTACTGTGGGCTACTAATTTTTCATCTTTGAACATTAAGCCTTGGGTACAACTTATGTCTTTCCTTGAAAGAAAAAAAATAAGACTGAATTTTTTTTTTCTTACTTTTTTTTAGGTCACCATTGGATTAAAAGACAGGGAAATGTTCTAAAATACATCCCAGAACATCTAAAACCCTATGGCTTCTTCTTGGGCCCTGGCTTATTTGAGTTATTTCCTAAATGGTTAATGCTGTGCTTACTTTGTCAGGAAAGCTGTGTTGAAAGGATGCAAGGAAAAATAAAGCTGAACACCAACACAACTTCTTTCCTTAATTATAATTTCTGTTCAAGCCATCACTGGAGGTTTGTGTAAAAAGGAGGGAAAAGTTGAAATGCACTTTACAGCATATTGGAAGTTATGGCTTACTGAAAAAGATGAAGAGTAAGGCAAAAGGTGAAAAAAAAGTAATGTGCATGATATAGGGAGTTCAAGTTGGGGAAAAAACAGAGGAAGACAGTAGGCCTTGGGCACAACTTCACCTAAGTCCTGACCTGTACACAGAGTTGCTGCAATGTATCATTGTTGCAAATAAATGCCAATAACTGGAAATGCCACTTTGTGAGATGGGCCAATAGAGTGTGGAATGCAGGCCTGTTGTAAAGTAAGAGCACAGCAGCTACAGGTCAGTCTGTGTTTACTACTCCTAACAGTTTGCAGCATGAACTAAAAGGTTGCATAGGATGGGGTGGCAGTGAATGGGTGATATGTAGACTGAAAGTGCCTAGGGGCCCCCAAAATGCTAACACCAGCCCTGGGCTTAGGTCATATGTCAAACATGTGGAGTGGCAGGAAGGCAACCTGGCTTTGATATGTCTGCTGGACATGGCAGGATATACCGCCAATCAATAATACTGCAAAAGTGATCAGTAGGACCATCTACTGTTATGTTAAGTTCTTGCAGAGTGATTCTGTGTTATTCCAGTCCCAACATTACTACAATTGAAGAACAACTGCTTCTTTGAATACAGTGTGTCCAATTTTTGCTTTTTAACAAACTGCTCCTCTCAAAACAGATACAGGAGGTAAGAATGAAATGTGAAGATATTACATTCACTCATAACATTAAGATGGTAACACGCGGCCTTTTTAATCTGTTATATTCCAGGCTGTGCAGAAATATGTCACTGAGAACATTAAACAATGATGGCAAAAGATGACCTTATTTAAACTCTCTCAGGGGTATAGCCATAAATTTTACATTGTGTATAAAAACTTAATGCTGTTCTCCCACTACTCGCCTGTCATTTAAAACATGTACTCAGCTCTAGAAATGTTATCCCTTTACATTTAGGAAAGGGACACATTATATTCAACGGGTACTGTATATGACCATAAAATGTCTTTAGAAGTACTTTTTTTTTTATCATATAACCATGTTGTGCCTAAGCCCTATATTATAAACATAATCAGTTCAAAATGTTCTGTGCTTCAACAGTAAAAAAAATTCTGACAGGTGCTCAGAACATAATGTACTCTTATCAGTACACATAGTATGCCTAAATACATCCTTAACCTCTACTTTATGATATGCTATGCAGGAAGGTTTTTCAAAGACAGACATGCAAACAGCTGCAGACAGTTTTGTTAATCTGTTCTAGTAACCTTAACCTGAAACAAACACTCTAACAAAATAAAACAGCCGCAGTGGTGCAGCGGTTAGCGTTGCCGCCTCACAGCAAGAGGTTCTCTGGTTCGATCCTCGGCTGGGGTGCCTTCTGTGCTGAGTCTGCATGTCCTCCCTGTGGTCGCGTGGGTTTCCTCCAGGTGCTCCGGTTTCCTCCCACATCCCAAAGACATGCTTTAGGTGGATTAGATACTCTAAATTGGCCCTAGGGGTGAGTGTGTGCCTTCTGTGGAAGGTTGGGTGCCGAGTTGGCAACTCGACAGTGTAAAACTCTACTGCCAATCATGAGTGGACAGGTGATCGCTGTGGCGACCCCTAACTGGGGAAAAGCCAAAAGAAGAATCATCATCTTCCCTGAAGGCTTTGAAAGGAATATACACCACCCTTCCAGAAATTCATTTACCCTTCTTTTCTCAGCACTGGCAATCCAACAATGCTGATGCAGCAAATACTTTCCACAAAGCCTGTAAAATGAAACTAATAATGTGTACAGTTGATGTCATCTGGTCAGGTTTGAAAGTTCAACTTTCCAATTCTCCTTCTGGCCTTCGGTAAGGTTCAAAAACAAGTGCAACTAACTTATCAGGGCTAACAAAAATCACACATATAGACACCAGTAATGCTTTAAGTACAGCCTGACAATACCAAGTTCCCTTTATAATTCCCTGAATTAAAAGAATGCTGCAAATAACAGCCAAATACATAAAATCAACATAATTCTGCCCGAAACACAAATGCTGCATATACTCTGATGATTCTTCAGTAAGGACTTTTTAAAACATTTTTTTAATTTTTGATATTAAGGATATTTAAATTAATTAAAATGATTCTTCTGTAAAGCTAGCAGCAAACAAAGTGAGGAAAAAGCAGTGAAAGTTTAACACTTGTTAGCAAAACTTAATGATTACGCAAAGCTCCGAAAAAAAATCTTAAATGCGAAAAAGACTATAAACTACAAAAAGTACAGTAGGTTTTGGCCACACAGCAGTTGTCTAATGCTGGTAATGAATGCCAAAACTTCAGTATGACACTGTTAATGTGAACAGCAAATGTGAAAAGCAAATGAACAAATAGTGCCACTTCTCCTATAAGTAAATGTAGTAAGTGTGAATCAGGAGTGATGCAATAAATGTGAACAAGCAGTGCTGATCTTCACATATGCAAAGACAGCAATAAACCACTCAGGTAAATTGTGCACAGGCGAAAGTGCATAAATGCAGTTAAGTAAGGAGGAATACTTTCACAAATGTGTATCTCTGCACAACTGCTACCTATCTTTGTAAGTGTCCATACTTCACCAATAAGCACCACTCAGGAGCGGCCCAAGCACCCCTAGGCAAAATGGCTCCACGGTGCCCCCTACCACATCACCTGGTGCCCCAATCCTAGGATATCTACATCAGATAAATACTGGAAAAGCTCCCCTGCTAGAAGGGTGCCCTAGGCAGCCGCCTAGTTGGTCTATGCCTAAGGCCGGCTATGGCACCATTGCATATTAATATTGTTAGATGATAGGAAAATTAACATGCACCAGTGCCAGCAGTTTAAAATCACTTTGCCAGTGATCATATCTTGTTGGTGTCCACTAATGGACACCAGTTTATTGCTTTTATTACTAAAGAAAAGGAATGGCTAGAAAAAAAGGTGAGAAAACAGAGAAGTGGAAATGCAACAGAAGGAATATGAGCTGGAGGAAATGTGACAGGGAAGTATTTTTTGGTGGGACAGACCCCTTTTTTCTGACATACATAAAGAAAGAAGGGGAAGAATAAAGGGTACAAAAGGAAGGAATGATAGGTGGGGATAAATAAGGTTTATTGACAGCAACACAAAGAGATTAGCAAGACAGATGAGGGTGAGAGATCACTCAACAGGTTATGTTCACAAATAGAAAGTAAGACAGAAGGCAGACAAATTATGTGAAGAGTTATGGAAAGACACAAAATGGTGAGTGCACAGATGATGGGGAAAAGGGAGTGGCATGGGAGTACTGCAGGTATCATCCTAGACTAAAGACCCTTAATAACAGCACTGCCCATACAGATCCCAATATTGGGGGGGGTAATAGCCTCCAGTAGCTCAGTAAGCAGAGCCTGCTGGACAGTGAATCTTGCCTCAGTTGCAGGAGGCTTTAGTAAAACACTCTCCACATCTCACCATCTCTCTCAAATGCAGCTTCCATAATTGCCTACTGCTAAGGCTTCTCTTCATGTAGGCCACTTTGCTGCAGGTTGCCTGCAGGAGAGGAACTAAAAAACAGACCCATAGTAAAGTTCTGGGGGGGTGTCTCTCCCTGCATAAGTGAACAGTTGCAGCCAAGGTGACCCCAGTTCTTCTACATCAGGAGAGAAAGAAAACAAAAGGAGGGGAGTGTGGTAAGTAGCAGAATGCAATGGTTGTTAAAAACTAACATTATTACTATAAATAATACTACAATATAACATAACACAACAATGCATAACACATAGTATAGCATGATATAACATAATAAAATTATTCTAACATTTTAAAATGCAATATATTTATTTTAAACATTTAACTGGGTAAACCCACTGGACAAAGTGTCCCTTTTCAGCGATGACACAGAAGCACTGTCTGGTTAAGTGACTTGCACAAAGTCGCACAATAAGATGGAAGTGGATGGAATCAAACACTTAACGACTGGGTACATGAAGCAGCTCGTTAGCTCAGTGCCTTCATCTTCTGCGCTAACTGTATTACTATTATTTCTTTTACATGAGTACTTTTGGGGTCACAGGACCAGCTGTATCAGCAGCAGTCCTCAGATATTTCCTTCCATACTGCACAGTAAAAAGGAAAAATAAGGGTATTACTGGAAAAGACTGCTATAGTGTAAACAGCAGTTATATTTGCTGTGGCAGCTGCAGCCTATTAGCTAAATGTAAAGAAGTTGTAAACTGTCGCTAAATCCTCATAGCTTACGCCTAACTGTAAGCAGACCATACAGTACAATACAGAATACCTGTTTATTGTAATAGTTCAGTCGCACGCCCCCCTGAACACACACATATATGGCGCTGTTAAGTAATACACAGGCAAAGGTGTACAGTGCTAGAAATTCTTCAGTAACTTGATAACCTCCCAAACTGAAGATACATTTTTTTAAGAAGAATAGAAGTACATGGAAGTTCTCCTTAAGGATTTCTATGTGAAACTTACTGTCTGCTAATTGGTGCTGCTGTTCACACACTTTAATCTAATATTTAAATGAACAAACTGCAAAGATGGCATTATCTCATTAACATGCCATAAATACATGGCTGTCTAATACTTAAAGTGGACAAACTTCAAAGTTGTCATTAATTTAGGCAGTACTGATCCACAGCTGTGGCATTATTACATACCTCCAGGCAGTTGTAATCCACAGCTATGGCATTATTAGATACCTCCAGTCAGTCGTTATCCACAGCTATGGCATTATTACATATCTCCAATACTGCAATAGTAGACAAAACATACTTAATGAATGCTTGTTGGTCCTCCTCTTCTGTCTCCCACTTAGCAGCAGGTCCTTGTACCACAAGCAGTACTTCTCACTAATATGTGGTACTTTACTCACCTCAGATAACTCATCTGCTAGGTCTGTGTAGATGTCAACCCTGCGGAAAGGGTATTCTTTCAAAGCTAGCAGCCTCTTCCTATACCTGATGCAGTACAGGTGAAGGAAGATTATTTCCTTCACACATGGGTCTCTGCCCTGAGCTTTCACAGAATACACCTTTCTATAGCCAGAGTCAAAAGCAAAACATTGCCTACTGTGTGAAAGTGATACTCATCTAGTGTGAGCCACACCCGAAGCAATGTGAGTGTAAGTAGCTCAAGTAGCTGACAAGAAGTATGAGTACTCAGGAATCACATCAAAAGGTTATACATGAGTGGAGTGGATGTGTGTGGATAACACTGTCTTTGTGTATACAAGATCATGTGAACTTGTCTGTGATATTAGCTACAGTTGCAGATGTGCAGTATTGCAGTTTGTAGAGCAGTGTGCCTTCAAGCCTCATTTACATAAGAGCTTTGAAAAATGAATAAAATTTGATGTAATTTCTTCAGTGTCACTATTTTTGGTGCTGATGGTTACCACAGTTCTGCAAAGAATATCAAAAAGCCCAAATTAAACCAAATTGTTTCTGAAAAATGCAGCAAAAGGCATAAAGCAGAAAATAATCTTACTGTAACATAGTGATGAGAGAGTAGGAAGTGCTTCTGAGGTAATGGTAAGGAAGGGCTCTTTTACTGCAAACCCCAAATTAACAAGCTCAGACATGTTATGAGCAAAAATGTTGTTTTATATGTTGTAGTTAGAATTTTTTCATGTTTGCCACAGCAAGTGGCACCTAGCTAAAGCAATTGTGCAGGACCACTTGGCATAATAAATAACGAATCATCTTGTAGGCCACAACTCCCTCCCCCCACCATCCCTGCACTGCAATCACATCTCTTGCAGTCTCTCAAGATATGACTATGTCAAGTGCTCAAACTATATTGAACATTTGAGCAATAAAACATCGAAAAGGAAAAACATTTTTTTGGTAAGGCTGCACCCCCAATACCCTCAGGTACATACATATAAAATCTCAAAAATCACACTTAAGTGGGGCAAGGACAAATACCTACTAATCACTGTACTACTTGCACAACCAAATACTGTCAAAGTTTGAAAAGTCATTTTTGAACTACTTTGCCATTGTCCATGTGCTCAGATTTTTAATAGTATGAACACCTGACAAAAAGACATATAACTTGCCAATTTGTAACATCATCATCAGAACAACAATTCATAACTTCCTTATGACATCATCACACCATAAATTCTTAAGCCTGCATCTGAAGAGATAGGGTATTGTGTGGTTCTACAGTGTGTTTAACAACCCTGCTCACTTTTAAAACCACCCCCACTGGTATGCCTAGTACTTGCACTTCCATCCATTGACCACTATACAAATGATGACCACTGTGACCAAATTAACTATACATTTTATTTTTATTTTTTATTTATTTTCCATTTGTTTAAATTTCTGCATGGTGTTTGGAGAAATGGCTAATGTGCAGTGTGAGTCGAACATGCACTAGTCAGAACAGCCCACAGATGAAAATGCATGCGTCAAGTTTTATCTTTGATTTTAATTCCGTTTTATCTTTGATTTTAATTCTACACTGTTCCATAATGAATGTCATGACCACTAGACCAGATGCTGCTAATTCATTTGCACTGCCATGTATCATGCACATGCCTGCCTGAGGAGGTGCTGTGCTGTTGCCATTGGTTGGCCACCGTCAGTATCATCACTCTTGGAACAAATGAGAGAGGAAACTGCTCACTGGCTGTGGCAGTTGTACACCAGAGTAGCTCACAATCACTAGCTAGTCAAACATTTTGTGTATAGTAACAGAGTCATATTGAAGGACCACCACTGATTGTTCAGGCAGCAGAAATGGGATTTCAGCAGGCTGCACACCTGCAGTAGGACTGGGCAGTGTTCTTAGTGCTCTTGAATTTCTTACGGGTTATGGACTGGAGTCATTAGCTAAAGTTCACATGGGTAATCTATGTCACCTGAAAAACATAACAGGGAGGGGAACTACTAAGACAGAGTGGTTAATCATTAAACCTTGGTTACTACATACAGAAACAGCCATGACGGACCATAGTGACTTAGGGTGTACTTACCTAAGTGTCCACATGGTGTCCTATCACTCAGGATGTGGCAGTAGATTGAATTTCTGTGCCATATACAGGAATCATGGGTAATGCTGGGGTGCATCACACATTGCTGGCAGTTAAGTGAAAGGCAATTGCTCCTAAAACAGTATCCACCCCCTACCTCATGGTCCTGGTGGAGTTCTGATAGTACAGTCACACCAGGAAATAGATATGCTCAAATACCTTGAAGTAGAAGTCTGAGCGATACTCAACATGTCCCCAGTTTATCTCTGAAAGGTCCACATGTCAAGTATAGTGATAGTTGCATATACTATGGTATCCACAGAAACAGGAATGCTACACATTCTCCTTTTTCAGAATGTGGAGCATACAAGTTCATCAAAGCCCTTATAATGTCCCTGTCCACTGTAAACATGTCAAGCACCTCCTGTTCCTTGGGTAATCATTACATAGTCAAAAGATAAAAACAGTGAATGCTCTTTTATCGAACACTGAAAGGCGAAACCACTAAATATCAAAGACACAGAACAGCAATTTTTTCCCAGGGGAAAAAATCACTAGGCCATTTGCTCCACTATGGTATGATCTTGGAGTTGGTATATTTAGGTAGGGGGTGTGGGGGGCACAGCCCCCCACTTTATTTTGTGTTTAGATTTTTTTTTTTTTTTGCGGAGAAGTGATTTTTTCCCCTGGGGAAAAAAATCACTGTTCCATGTCTTTGATATTTAGTGGTTTCGGCTTTCAGTGTTCGATAAAAGCGAGTTCACTCTTTTTATCTTTCGACTACGTAATACAGACGCTGTTCCTCAAAGTTGTAATCAGTCATCTTTTGTCTATTTCTCCTCCTCCTCTGAAGCTGCTGACTGGTGTTCCAGCACCAGGTTTTTGTACAGTGGAGACAAGTACCTTACAGCTGTAAACAGCAAGACTTGTAAGCAAAACCAATCATCTTGACAGACTGAAAACTGACTAGAAACAGGGCTCAGATTGCCTCTATAAAACGTGTGCAACATACACCGCATAGCAAAATGTGACCCTGCATTCCAATAGGCAAGAAATCTATGTTATCATTATACAGGTGCAGCATTTACATGTATCTCATTTACATCTCATTATACAGCCATTTGCATAGGACTGAAACCTTTCAAGGGTTGCAGAGATGCACAGCATATGTCAATGAATTGCAGTTCGTCCATGTTTGTGTGCAACCAGCACACATAGCTGTAAACATGTAATGATTATGAATATCACCCATACTGTAGTAAGAAAAATATGGTGAGAATTCAAATTTAAGTGCAGGCATACAATGAAAAGGAAAAAAATAGCAGTGTATGTTAAGTAGAGACAGAATGGAGTAAGAATTAGCATTAGATGCTAAGATGAGATAGGGACAGTGCAGTAAGTGGACAACATCAGCCTCAGTTGGGTATAAAAACAACTTTGAAACTGTGAATAAGTTATGTAAGTAGTTGACTCCTCAGTAGCCTTAATATTTAAATTAATTTAATATACCTCTGCAGAATTTAGTTTACTTAAGGGTAGCCAGTGCACTTTTTCTTAGTGCTAAAATGTAATGTTTAGTGAAAGCAAGCAAATTATTTTTCACATGTGACAGGGTAACAGAGATAAGAAAATAACAGACAGCAATTAGTGTAAGTGGGAACGTAGGCTTCAGTTTGGGTAAACTTACTGTAAGATTAGGTAACACTTCTGGGTGAAGCCATCAATTTAGGGCAACTGGCTCCTATCTAGAGAAGTAAACTTCACATTTCTTGACAATGTAAATAGGTTTGGGCATTTGTTTCAAGTTTAAAGGGGATGGAGGGTTCTAAAAATGTATTTAGTTTTTTGTTTGAGTGTTTTTGTTAAAGCAAAAAGTCTTGAAACATTTGATATTAGTTCAAATGCAATTTTTTATTTATTTTATTTTATTTACCCTCTGTTGACTGGGTTAGTCATATTAGACTAGTAGCCTCTTTTCAGGGAAGACTTAATGTGGTATTTATACTATTAGGAGTAATTTGGCCAGGGCATCAGGGAGCTTCCTCTACTCTTTTATAAAAGTCTCATGGGATCTTTTGCGTCCATCTGAGCTACCACCAACTCAAGCAGATGAGACCTCAGTTTAATGTCTCAAATGAAGGATGACACACTCAGGAGTGCATTACCCCCCCCCCCCCAAACATTGCACTGCAGGGTCAGTAATTGATCTACTGGGTATAGGAATAGAAACCACAGACTTCTGCATCAAAGGTGAGTATGCTAACTTTTGTGCCACTGACACTACACAATGTGAAAAAACAACTGCCAAAGCAAGCATTTATATGTGAATATAAGCTAACAATTTGAAATATACACTCAAAAGAACTGTCATGCATAATAAGTGGGAGTAGTAGTGTCTATCATTAAGGCTTCTCCATCCATATTATCATGGAATATAAATGGCCTTACAGGTAAAGACAAAATGAAAATAGTATTGAATTGTATTAAGAAATGTAGAATGAAAATAGAAATGTTGCAGGAGACACATTCTCATAGAAATTAGCATGTAAATTTGACAAAGAAAGTATTTCAGAATGAACATTTAGAGTACCAAGGACAAAGGAAAAGGAGAATAATATTGATTACTAAAGATGGTCCAACAGTGATTGACAAGGGGAAAACAAGACAATAATTGTAGATTTGTGGTAGCAAGGTATAATTGGCAGGTGAAAACATTTCAGCAGGGAATATTACTTAACAGTGGGAACAAAAAATTATTAGAAAAGAAAATAGAATCTACACTAACTACAACTGTAGTACTGAATAATATAAAAGAAAAATACTAGAGATAGGATCTTTAGAAAAGAGAAGGAAGAAATTACATAGCAATGCAAGGAATTATGGGAAACAACCCAAATCAGAGGGTAAACAGAGGGAAGGCTCATTGAGATAGACATTAGAAGACGACATGAATCTAACATTATGCTAAGTACATAACTTTCATATCCAAAGTAAACATTTCCATCGGTCTCAACCTGCGGAAGAAAATCCTCAGCCTAACTGGGTGGTACCAAGAGAGAATATTCCACAAAATGGTGAAGCTAAAAGAAGCCCTAGATCTGGACTGAACGTCAAACTTATAATGGGACGCAAAGGTGTGAGCATTTGACCAAGAAACCGCTGAGCAAATATCCAAAGAAGAGCGACCAAAAAAGACTACTGAAGTAGATACTATCCTGGTAGAATGGTCTGGAGGGTAAGGGTAAACCATTATCACTGTATATAAAGCAAAAGCAATCAGAAAGCCATCTGGTCAATGTGACCTTAACTGGTTTACCAAGCTTAGCTTTGGAGAAAGACACAAAGAGCTGGTCAGATTTCATAAAGTCTTCCATCCTGACAAAATAAAATCTCAAATGACAACGAAGATCCAGGAAGTGAAGCATATATTCACCCTAACAACTGAAATTACGGAAGAATACTGGCAAATGAACAGACTGATATGAATTTGACTCAAAGGCCACCTTAAGCAAAAAGGTTGGATTAGTCCACAATAAAAGCCTGCCTTTGTAAAAAATGTGGTAAGCAAGGCTACAGGACAAAACCTGAAGTTCAGAGACTCAATTGGCAGGAGTTACTGAAGTTAAAAAAAGAGTTTTCCACAATAAAAACTTTTAAGTTCACAGTGGAAGCTGGTTCAAAGGGTGTCCTGGTTAAGGCCTCTAATAGTAGTGACAAATCCCAAGTTGGAACCTGGTCACTCAGAGATGGTTTGAGAAGAAATATACCTTTTAAAAACACTTTAGATTATGTTATGGAAGCTATGAGCAGATGGTACTGACACACATGGAAACAGAAAATGGCAGCCAGATGGTACTGACACACATGGAAACTGAAAACGGCAGCCAGTTGAACCTTAACAGTAGGAGTAGCTGGCTCCAGACTGAAAAAGACCAGCTGAAAAATCGAAGACTAACAGTACAGTTGTGTAAAATCTTACCATAACACTAGATGTCCTTCTTTTCACTGTTGCAGTATACTTAAGGGATCTCCTGCCAGGGATAGCCCAAGTTCTGGCCAATATAGCACAGGCTTTACCACTTATAGGCATTGTACATCACACGTGTGCTCTCCATGCATGGAATACACACTTAGAAATGAAAGAGCCCCAGGAGGAAAATAATGTCCATGGAGACAAGGAAAACATGTGCATCCAGAAGGAGAAAAAGAAGACAAAGGACCCCTCGGTTAGGAGGGTAAGAAACTACAGGGCAACAGCTAAAACAGAGGGGGTAGGAGGGAGGGAGAAAATACTGTAACAGTGAAGAGGAGGACATTTACTGTTATGCTAAGACAACTGTATTATGTCCTTCCATATCACTGCTGCAGTATTCTTTACTTAATGAAGAGCACAAGAGCTCAATATGAAGCCTGGGAGGAGGAAGGCACAGAAAATACCTCTACAAACTCATGCAGGATAGCCCTAGCAAAACCTGCTCTGGCCCTGGAAACAACAATTTGTAACGCTTAGTGAAGATATCAACGAAGGATCAGAAGTAGCCAGCCACCATGAAACATGACAAGGACAAACCTCCGTGAGGTGTATGGGGAAATGCACTGGGTGAGTTGTCACAGACCACCAGACTAAGACACTCCCCTGAAAACCCTCATGTAGAAGCTGGCCATGGGAACTAGAGATAATACAGAGGCCATCAATCCAAGAAGGAGAACTAGAGAAGCCAGAGGACTTTGAAGCAGAAGGGTTCTGCAGGCCTGAAGACACAGAGGTAACAACCTTATCAGGGGAAAATTTGGCAATCTAATTGGTTGTGTCCAAATGACAACCTATAAATTCCAAAGGTTGAACTGGTTACAGACTGGACTTGTTGAAGTTCACTGTAATACCCAAGGAACGGCACAAATAGAGCAAGGAGTCTCTTGCATGACCCAGTGAGACACTTGAAGTTGCCATAACAGCAAGTAGCCCAGGAATGGAAAGATCCAGAATTCCTGCAACCTGATCCATGTTAGACCAAATGGCAAAGCTCAAAATTGTTTGTGACTGGCTCTCAGCAGGAAGCGCACTAGCTATCTTTATTTGGTAAGCATTCTTAATGTCCAACAAGCACATCCAGTCATCCCTCCACTAAAGAGGTAGAATGGACTGCATCATCGCCATGCAGAATTTGGTCTGCTTGATGAACACATTAAACTTGCTTACATCCAGAATGGGTCTGAGGTCTTTGTTTTTATTTGGCAACAAAAAGAATCTTGAACAGACTACAGATCTTCTCTGGTCTGCTGAGACCTCTTGGATGACTCGCTTTGTGAGAAGATTTTTAATCTCTATTGCTAACTTCCTTCATAGATGGGGTGAAATATCTGTAAGGGATCTTTGACATAAAGCTGGGTTACACTGAAAAGGGGTAGTGCAGTCTCTGGAAACAGGTCTCAACACAGACAGGCATCCAAAGTGATAGCCTCCGAAGCTTGGGGGTGGAGAGCCGAGAGCCTCCCCCAATGACTGCCTCCAGCAGTCTGGAAAACGTCAGGAGTGTTGAAAGGTCTTGCCAGAGAATGGAAATCAGATCCAGAACCCAAGAAGGGTGCACTACATGGAGGAATAAAAAGGAAATCAGATTTGTCTAGGCCAGACATGGGCTATAAAAATTATGATTGCACAGCAATGAGCTGCCTTCTGTAGAAATTTTATTATCCAGGATGTTGGAAGGTAAACATCGAAGAGATTTTACGGACCACCCCTAACACTAGGATGGCACACACTGAAGGTGCCCACTTTGGCACAGAAGTGCCATCACCTGCAGCATCCTGAGTAAGCTGTTGCAACTTTCAGAAGCACAGCCTTCCACCCCCTCTGGTTGCATGACAAGGTCATCTGAAAGGGTGGAAAAGTGAATTCCATGGCAGGCAGTGTCATGTAATCCTGTTTGCTCCTAGTCAAGGGTATCCTATCTTTAGGGCCAAGTAAAGTGGACCCATCAAAGGGGGCATTAAAGGAGGACATCTTGAAGCACTCCACAAAGTTAAGCAGCTGTGTCCAGGCATGTTAATGAACTACAATGCTGGTACCTGCTGCCAGAGCTGTCCTATCCCCTGCATTGGAAATGAGACAAATGTCATGGATACATTTGATACAGATAACATGGTGGCCAACTGAGCCTCCAATTATTGTGAGACTCAACTGTTGGTTGTGATGCCACTAACTTAGGAACTTTGTTGATCAAATCCCTATGAAGCCTTGTTAGGTATGCCATACAGTTCAAGACACAGAGGGCAAAGGTTGCTAAAGTAAGTGTGTGTGTGTGTGTGTGTGTGTGTGTGTGTGTGTGTGTGTGTGTGTGTGTGTGTGTGTGTGTGTGTACGTGCACACGTGCGCTTCCCAAATCTATCCAACACTCATGACTCTCCTTTTGAAGGATGGACCAAAGTGCTCTCCTCTAAGATTTCCCTCTTAGTCACTGCAGCAACAACAATGGTATCAAATAAAGGACCCCTGCTCTAATTAAGGACTATCTTTGGGGGAACTACTTTTTTTCAGGCTGGCACAAAATCAGCTCCACCACATTGGGCTCTCTCCATGTCCTCCTGGATATGAGACCAGCAAGTGTATCAGGAAGTGGTATCCCCCCACCCACCCACCCCCGAAGACCAGGGTGGGCCTATACCAAAGGCTTCAAAGAAAAATTGACTCCTCAGAGGAAGTGGATTCAGTATCCAACCCCCCCTGTCTTATCAATTCAAGGAGGTAGCCAAAAAAGGCATCATCATCATCATGGGGGGATTTGGGGGATCCTTCCCTCCTCATCAAGGTCAGAATCCTCTGTTACAGACTCTTCAGAGGAATCTAGCTGCCTCCTTTTACAGTGATGCTTCTTGTGCTCCACTGAAGGAGAAACCGGACGAGGCAATGAAATGTCAGAGGAGCCCTTGGTCTGAGGCTGATCAAGATCTTAAGAAATGGGTTGCCCCTGAAAAGATGATGCAAGACTTAGCTACCAGGGAGATGAGAAGCTTCGGATGGATCCAATGCAGGGTGAAATAAACTAGTTCCTGAGCAGGACAGAATGTTTTCCTCAACTTCAAAATTGCCGAGGCCAGACAACCGGGAAAGGTCCCTCTCTGATCCACAGACCTAGGAGAAGTGCCCACCACCAGCCTCGTCCCAGTCTGACCCAAAGTTGAGACTGGAGTGAAACTGTCTAGGGCCAAACTGCCCAGAGGCAAAGATATCTCAGACAGCCTCAGATTCGATCCAACCCCAGGCCCCTAGCCCCAACCCCTCTGCTGCAAGATGCAGATGGCTCCAACTGAGCAGGGGTACATCAAGGCAGACACCAACGTCAAAGGCAGATAAGCTGTCCCTACTGACATACGAACCACTCGGACAGTGGTCAGTTCAGAAGGGTGGAAGGGAAGAGGACAAACAAACAATGAGGTAGAAGAGTTATCTCTCTCCACCATCTAAGTGAAGACCAAAGTTGAGAATAACAACAAATGGTGAATGCACAGATCAGTAGGATTCCACCTGTCCCTTAAGGATCAAGGATCAGGACAAATTGTAAGCTTCTAGGAATCATTAAATATGACTGGCCAGAAGTTTCTTCTTACTCCTAACAGTTTCTTGCCTGTTGTACTCCAAATTAAATTATCAGGTTTACTTTTGGATTATATCACCCAGTCCTTTCTGAAGGATATGACACAGGTTGATGTTTTTTTTTTTTTAAAAAATGGAAAGATGGCTTTTTCTGATAAGAATACTAGAAAACAGTATGAGTTTTTATAGCAACTAAGACAGTGGGTGGGTCAAATTTTCCAAGCTTCTAATTGGATGAAAGCCATGGCATGTAGTTGGTGGAACTGGTTACACTCTATTTAAATGAGATTCTGACAAGATGAAAAATGTGGCATTTACTTGGTGAAGCTGGTTTTACTCTATTTGACCAACAGAGGATAGGGGATCACTAGGAGTCGAGGAAACAGAAGTCCTTGCGGACTTCTGAACTAGCTCAACAGAAGCAAAAAACTCAGCAGAACCTTTTCTGTCCTTATCTTTATCCTTTTCTTTTCTTCTGATCTTGACTGATGGGCCAAATAGTACAGCAACTCTGTACCAAAAGGTAAACACCACTAACTACAGAAAACTGTAAAGGCATGCATACACACAACATTTTGGCAATAGGGAGAGAAGAAATATCACAAAACTAAGTTAAATTCTGAACACTCACAGAAAAGCTGAAAAAAAACACTTGGCTAAAACAGAGCTCTGGAGACCACATCCAACACTGAAGAGAAGCAAACAAGATCTCAGATGACTTAGGAATGCAGAGCACTATGGGAGAGGAGTTGGAGCTTTGGAGTCAGGAGTCTGAAGTAACAGTCTTGGATCCAGTCAGATCTGATTACCCAGAAGTTTAGGCAGACAGAAAACACTACATCGAATCTGCTGTTTCTTTGTTTGAACTCTAGGAAATCCCACTTGAGGATGAAAAATTGGAACAATTGAATAGATAGACTTGAACTGCACTGTGTCCATTTAAAATTCTGGGAAAAAATATAGTAGTATGATCTTATGAGTCACCACTATGAATTTACCGACTATGAGGTATTCTGGCTGGATAAATCTTGGAAAGGTGATAGAGACCCTTTTTTGTTGGCACAAGGAAGAACTTCAGGTAGAACCATTGTCCGTGTACACAGACCTCTCTATGCAACCCCTTCCTTAATACTGCCTAGGAGAGATCCCACTGTGATATGAAATATTTCAGAATATGCTGCTGATGAATACCGATGAAAATGCTATTCTGCAGCAAACCTGTAGAAAAAAAAACTCTTACCTATAAAAATTCAACATGTCTTTAGAGTTTTTTTTAGACTTAAGAGATTCTGCCCCTTGTCTGGAGAATTTTTAGAATGGAAGGAAGAGGGCATTTCAAAAGTGATAGGGAAAAATCTGCCTGCTAGGATATGCAAAGTTAGTAACAGAAACTGTTTTTGCCCATAACGGCAGAAGATCAAAAAACTACTGTCTCTGTGGCATCCACCTCCTCCTGAGGATTCCTTTCCCTTGTAAAAACATATAAGCATAGTTAATTCACTACTAAAGGATGTTTTTTTTTCAAACACAACAAAAATACTCACTGGATAGAGGCAGCTCTTCATCCAAGCTTGCTTTCAAACCACAGATGATGTAGCTTATGATTTAAACAAAAGAATGTTTCTTCTGTTTACCTCTCATACCTCACATTCACAATCATAACTTCCATAAACACTGTTGAGTTGTTGTGCCTGAGTGAGAATTTGCCCTATGTTGTACACCGTAACCTGACAAAAATTAGTTTAAGCAAACTTCAGATTCAAAGGAGGTATTTCTATTCTAATAAGAAACTTCATCATCAGTTTTAGGAAGTATGCCTTTTATTTTTTATTAACTGTTTCTTCATTGCAATAGACGTAAAAAAGCCAAGATAATTTGAGCACTGCATCTTAAGTGATAAGCATTTGAAAAGTTCTAGTCATTCTGCTGTCCAGGAAAACATTTCATAAATTTTTCATGCAAATTAGGAGAGGTGAAGAGGCATAGGGTCATCATCAATGTCTAAATAGCTAAATGTATGAAGTAAGCTCTTCCCTGGTAAATGGGCTACTGTAATCTGACAGTAGCTACCCCACTTCAGCCCAAGAGCACTGCTGGTTGCCTGGGAAAATAACTTATGCCTTAACTGCTTTCCGGAAGAGAACAGTAACTTCAATGTGTGTATTGTGAAGTCAGTGATGATAATTATTTGATTTCAGTACAGAAGTCATAATGTAGTTATCTGCAAAGGTCTGGCTGAAGTTGCAGATAATCCTAGTAAGACACAGAGCTTCTAAATAGAATTAAAAAGATTTATTTAAAAAAAAAGTGTTTGAACAATGAAGACCAAAAAAAGTGACAAAATGGTAAACTGAAGTAAGAAAAGAAAGTAAAACAGACAATGTACTGAGGAAAAAATAAGTGCAAACTTGATAAACTACTCAAATAAAATGGTGTCAAATGACCAACGGGTTTGAGAATTGAGCAGAAAAAAAATGATATCCACCAAAATCTATCATTTATAGCCTTGTAGTTTGAGAACATTATCCGTACAAGTTAGAATGCTAGAGGAAAAACTTACTGGACCCTTACATTTCACATACAGAAGGACCCATATGTAAAGATTTTCAGCACAGATGATACTCTTGAACAGTATGTATAAACATTGCTGGGGAAAAATGATTCTAGGTACCACAAAACATACAGGCCACTAGGAAAAGAAATGAAAAATATGAACTTTCATTAATCCTAGACTTCAAGGGTAAAATAAACAAAGAAGCCAGTAAAATGCAGTGATGAATGCGTTTGTTTAAAACCATGCAGACTTCATCAGAGGAAGTCTACATAATTTTAAATAATAGTACTCATTAAAGCTATTGGTTTGCCCTTTACCATATTTTTTTTTCCAGATACTAAATCTGTAAGAATTGTGCCCATCTTCAGTAACATTTAGGACTGTATGCTTGGGCATTGGGACCCCTCAGAATCCGGAAGTCTTTGGACTGTTCATTACCTCCCCAGGCTCCCATCATACTGCAAGACTGCAATCTGTCCTTTGTGGCCTCTTGGTCACTCTAATGTTTATGTCCCTCTTTTTTTGGAAGAAGCCAAAGAAGGTCACCACAGACTGGGAGACTGATGGTCTGTTTTAAGCTGGTTTTATGTCATCAGCTTATGCATGAAAGATGGATCTGTTCTTACCATAACTTTGTATTTATGAAAGATTAAACAGAGTGCTTTGACTATCAGGGCTTCAAGTTCAACAGCGTTCTGCATGAAGTGATGGCTACTAGGAAAGTTGCCTTCCTTGACATATACTTAATGCTGGTATCAAACAGACTTGAATGGTGGCTCTACTGCTGACACAGGGTGCTCCATCACTTCCTGAAATTACATCAAACTTGTTGGATTAAGCTCTGACAATGCTTACTGTGGAGAAAAATGGGCTATTGAAGTTGAGGGGATAGACATCAGCACCCTGTAGACACAGCTGGATACTGCTGAACAGGACTGGTCAAGCAGATAAGTTATGTACTTACCATAACTTGGCATCTGTGTTGTCCATTTTCATTCTTGCTCATTACCAGGTTACAGATCCGATCCTCGGATCTGACTCGCCCACATTTTTCACAGACTTCGGTCCCAGCTTCAAGCTCCTCCCTCTGCCCACAATGCTCTACACTCTATCCAGCTTCCTCAGATCAAGTTTGCTGCTGAATCATCTTATATGAGAAATACACCTAATAAACAGAAGAAAACAAATGAAACCAGAGACTCAAAAGAGGAACATAATGTTCCTATAAACTCCACAGATCCTCTAGGAACTCCTAGGCTGGGAGGGAAGGTGAGGAAGAATGAAAATGGACAACACAGATGCCAAGTTATAGCAAGTACATAACTTATAAATCTGCTGATGTTCTTTTCATTCTTCCTCATTACTGGGTCAGAGTCCCCAGCTACATAACTCTTGGGTGGCCTCAAGGAAGGATATGCCGGAGCACTGTCGAACCAAAAGAAGCCCTGCTTCTGGAGACACTGTCCAATTTGTAATGTATCGCAAAGGTATGAGATTTTGACTAAGTGGCTGCTGCACAGATATCAGAGGAGGTTCTAAGGGAGAAAGCAGATGATGCAACCATAGATCTAGTAGAATGGCCTTTGGGAAGACCAGGCAACCTTAGACCCATTTTTGGAATAAATCAGTGACATGCAGTCTGTAATCCATTTATCTAGAGTAATCTTAGATAATGCATGACCTAGATGGTTGGACAAAAAGGACAAAAATAACTGGTTGGCTTTCCTGGATTGTTTTGTTCTGTGAAGATAAATACGTAGTTGCCTCTGAACATCAAAAAGATATAACAAATATTCATCCTTATTGGCAAAATTTGTGAAGAAAACTGGCAACTGTATGGACTGGTTAATGTTAGACTTGGTAGCTACTTTAGACATAAAGTAGGGATTTGTATGAAGGGAAACGGTCTTTATGAAAAATAATATAAGGTGGTTTGGATGATAGAATTTCTGAAATTCAGGCCCTGTTAGCTGATGTGATGGCCACCAAAAAGACACTTTTCCAAGAAAGGTACTTAATTTCACAATTGCTAGCTGGTTCAAAGGGCTTCTGAGTTAGGCCTTGGAGTGTAACAGTGAGATCTCACGGAGGAGACTGGTCTTTAATTGGGGGTCTAAGAAAGAAAATTCCTTTTATGAAGGCTTTAAATAATCTAGACACGGACAGGGACCCTGAGAAATCTCCAGCATGAAAACTGGATATGGCTGCCAAGTGAAGCTTAACTGCAGAAAAACTAGCTCCCTCCTCAATGAGAGAATTAAGGAAAAGAAGGATGGCTGAGATTGGAGCCAAGAAAGGATCAATGTTTTCCTTGGTGGCCCAAATGGCAAATCATTTCCATTTGCCTTTGCATACGTTTTTAGCAAAAGCTTTCTGAGATGCCAAGACTATGTTTCAAACAGGGCAAGAAAGCCTGGACCTTCTGACAATCATTGGAATCGGAGAAGGTGCATAGATTCTGATGAGTGAGAAAGGAGATCCTGTCTGGGTTGCAGTATCCATGGAGGATATTTTAGGTGAGACCAGAGGAAGGGGAACCATATCTAATGAGGTCAGTAGAGCCAATGAGGATCACTGAACTCTTCAACCATATTGCTTTCTGTAGAAACTTCAGGAGGGAGACCAGAGAGCATATCGTGAACTAAAACATCCCTTGGCGATCTCCCGGACAGAGTATCAGACAGAAGTACCTGCTGCATTTGTTGTTTTGAGAGGATGCAAACAGGTCGCAAGTCAGGTAGCCCCAGTGGCTGAAAATCAAATTTGCTACTGACTGACTGAGGGACTACTTGTGAGGGTTAGAATGGACCTACTGAGCTTGTCTGCAAGCACACTGGACTTCCCCAGTATGTGAGCTGCAATCAGAAATCGGTCTGAAGATATCACCCACTCCCAGACTCTCATGGCCTCTCTACACAAAGGATATGACTGGGTTCCTCCTTGTTTGTTGATGTACTAGCCTACTGACATGTTGTCTGTATGAATTGCAATAATTCCTAAAGGGAGAAAGTACAGTTGTGTACACTTACCATAAATGTAGATGCTTGAGTGTATTTACTATTGCAGTCATTACGTTTCAGTAATCTGCTGGCAGGTTGCCCTCAGTCAGCCTGAATAACAAAGTCTTGGGTCCTGCGTCGGTTGTTGTCTCCTCTTCCATGACGTCAGGTCATCAGGGGTATAAAACATGCAGTCAACGCCATTTTCTTCAGTTTTTCTTGCCCCAGACGTCAGGTGCCCCCCAAATGGGGAGCAAAAAAAAAAAAAAAATATATATATATATATATATATATATATATATATATATATATATATGCAATTGTAACAACATGAACTTTACCTTCATCTAAAAGCAAATACACCACAAAGGCTGTAAAATATAATGAATGAAAGAGAAGTTCTAGAAAAAAGGGGGATGGTGGGTGGGTAATCTGGACTGCAACAGTGAATACACTTGAACATTTACATTTACGGTAAGTGTACACAACTGTACTATGTTCTTCATGTTTCATCGTTGCAGTCATTACATTTGGGTAGAATCCCAAAGCTATGGATGGGAGGATGGAGCTATACAGCATTAGGAGCGGCTATAAGGCCCTGCAGATCTGCAGTGGCAAAGCCTGCCCTGGACTTAGAGAAGAAAGGCAAATGATAATGCTTTGTAAATGTATGAACAGAGCTCCAAGTAGCAACTTCTAGAATGTCTTTGGTTGGAGCTCCTCTGAGAAAAGCTGCTGAGGTAGATGCAGCCCTGATGGAATGTGACCTAATTTCCTTGGGCACTGGGTTACCATGATGCACGTAGCAGAAACGAATGCAGTGGCTTAGCCACTTTGAAATAGCCTTCCCCTCTGATCCTGCAGCAAATGACACCAGTAGTTGCTCAGACTTTCTTAGAGATTTGGTCCTGTTTAAGTAGAATCTTAGTTGTCTGTATACGTCCAAGGAATGCAGAATCTGCTCCCCCTTGTTCTGCGGAATTGGACAAAAAGTTGGCAGGTGAATAGTTTGGTTAAGAGCCACACTGGATACCACCTTAGGCATAAAGGAAGGATTGGTCCTGAGGGACACCCTGTCCGGGTGAAATGTAATAAAAGACTCCACAGCCACGAGGGCCTGTAGTTCTGAAACCCTTCTAGCTGAAGTGATTGCCAGAAAGAAAGCTGTTTTCCAAGATAAAAACTTTATATCCGCAGTAGCTGCTGGTTCAAAAGGAGGCAGGGTGAGCTTTTCCAGCACAAAATTGAGGTCAAATGCAGGAGTTGGTGATCTTCTGGGAGGCCTTAAATTTTTGGCCCCTCTAAGATACTGTTTTAGCAGAGGATGAGAGAAGATGGGAGGCTCTGCGTTGTAATGAGCCGAGATGGCAGAGGCATGGATTTTTATTGATAAAAAAGATAGACCCTTGTCAAGTATTGTAAAATCTGAGGAATATTTGGCTTTGCTGTGTCCATTCCTTGTGCTTGGTTCCAAGCACAGAATCTCTTCCATTTATCAGCATAAGATTTTCTAGTACTAGGCTTTCTGGCTTCCAAAATGACATCCATTACAGATTTACTGAGAGGTGTTGTTTGAACAATTACATGATCAGCCACGCTGCCAGGTTCAGAGTTTGGAGCTGACTGTGCAGAATTTGATTGCTCTGCTGAGACAGTAGATGAGGCATTTGAGGCAAGTACCAAGGAGGGAGTTGAGACATATTCCTTAGAATTGGGTACCAGTGCTGGGGCAATTAGGATAATTTTTGTTTTTTTTTCTGTCTGACCTTTAGTAAGACCTTGGGGAGAAGAGGCAGAGGAGGAAAGGCGTAGACAGATAGGTTTTTCCAACTGAAGGATAGGGCATCCACTTTCTATGCTTGTCTGTGATAAGTCCTTGTGCAGAATTTGTCCAGTTGATAATTTTGGGGAGAGGCAAATAGATCTATGTCTCGACTCCCCCATTTCTCTGTTATCATGCTGAAGTCTTGTGGATCCAGATTCCACTCATGAGGGTCCATAATATTTCTGCTTAGATCGCCTGCCAGAGTATTTTGTTTTCCTGGCAGTAATTGAGCTTGAAGATGTACTTGGTAAGTCAGGGCTGTGTCCCACAATGCCATGGCTAGTCTGCAAAGGGGGTAGGAATGTGTACCCCCCTGCTTGTTTATGTGCCATATAACTGTGGTGTTGTCCGTCTTTATCAATAGTTTTCCTGGATGAAGTAAATCCTTGAAGGCTGTCAGGGCATTCTGAACAGCTAACATCTCCTTCTGGTTGATATGCAGATGCATTTGTTTTGGGCTCCATATGCCCTGAATGCATCTCCCCGCCAGGTGGGTTCCCCAAGCATAGTCTGATGCATCTGTAGTTAGGGTTTGGGAGGCAGGGGGTAGAGTGAAAGACCGTCCCATGTTCTGGTGACATGTCTCTGCCCACCAAAGAAACTCCTGTTACAGGCAGGGAATGAGAGGAATCATTGTTTCCAGACTGTGACAATGTTGACTCCATAAACTTTTTAGGTACCACTGTAGTTTCCTCATATGCAGTCTTGCATATGGAATTAGTAGAATGCAGGATGCCATGAACACCAAAGCCTGCAGAATTTGACTTGCAAATAACTGGGTTTTTGTTGCCATCTGTTTGAAGTAAACAGTCAGTTGCCTTTGTTTGTCTGGCGTAAGGTAGGCCATCTGGGCAGTTGTATTCAAGCTTGCACCCAGGAATGTAATTTTTTGTGAGGGTACCAGTTGTGATTTCTTTTCATTTATTGTGTACCCTAGGCATGTTAGAAGCCTTTTTACAAACGCCAGATGTTGAAGAATGTCCTTGTTTTCTGCTTGAATGAGACAGTCGTTCAAATAAGGATAGATTTGTATGCTTCTTTGTCTGCAAAATGCAATTACTGGTGCCAGGCACTTTATAAAGACCTTGGGCACAGTAGGCAAGTCAAAGGGCAGTGCAGAGAATTGGTAATGCATAAAACCAGCCTTGAAGTGGAGGTATCTTCTGCACGATTCCCTTATTGGGATATGCAGGTATGCCTCTTTTAAGTCTAGAGTCACTAACCAAGCGTTCTTGCCCAGCATGGGAAGAAGCTGTTGTAAAGTCAGCATTTTGAATTTTAGGATGTCCAAGAATGTGTTCAAAATCGATAAATCCAGTATTGGACGCCAGGCATTGTCTTTTCTGGGTACCAGGAACAGTCTTGAATAAAACCCTTGCCCTTTTTCCTGTTCTGGTACTGTTTGAATAGCTCCCATATCCATGAGGGACGTAACTTGTTTCTGTGCCTCTGCCCATTGATTTTGTGGCAGATCTGGCTAACCATTTGGAATTGGTAAGGCATGGAAATGAAATCTGCACCCCTGGGATACTATGTTTAATACCCACTTGTCCTGGGTAATTAACTGCCAATTTTGAGCATGAAGTGCTA
Source organism: Protopterus annectens (assembly GCF_019279795.1). Lineage (NCBI taxonomy): Eukaryota > Metazoa > Chordata > Ceratodontiformes > Protopteridae > Protopterus > Protopterus annectens. The sequence goes on along the minus strand of NC_056737.1, from coordinate 77,991,083 downwards.
ATTTCCCCCCTAAGGGGGCTGCCAAAAGATAAGTGCTTGGTGATGGCAGAGGGAAGTCACTGAGACTGCTTACTGTAGGGTTGTGCTTTGTTTCCTCCAGATTTGGAGGTAGAGGCACCCCATCGCTTTGACCTGTAAGAACCCTGTGATTGGTATCTAAAGCTTTTTGAGCGCCTGGATTTGTCTTGTGAGGATCTGTTGGACACAGGAAAGGACCAGTTTTTTGTAGGCCAGTGTCTACTGAATTTGGGTGGCTGCACTTGTAAAAAATCTTTTACAGTTTGCATAGATTTAGCTTTGTCTTCCATTTTCTTTAAAACCTCTTCTGCCTTATTACCAAACAGAGTATCATGCTGTAAAGGTGCATCCAACAATTTAGCTTTAACATGGTAGATTTTGCTCCTTGAGCCAAGCATGCCTTCTAATCACAGATCCACTAACTGTGGCCCTGCAAGAGGCCTCCAAAGAATCAAAACCACATTGCAAAGTATGCTTTCTAACCTGTTCTGCTGAATGCAATAATTCCTGTAATTATTTATTTTCCACACACATTCAGAAATCAACATCATTTTCTGCTTCAATAATCCCATAACATGCTGTTGATATTTAAGCATATGAAACTGGCGGTTTAAGGCCCTAATTGCCAAGGTTGCAGACGTATAAACCTTCTTTCCCCATCTATCCAGCGCCCTGGAATCTCTATCAGAGGGGGGTAGAATTCTTGGCTGTAGAGGCCTTTACAACTTTGGGACCCTGTGAGATAGTTTCAGGGTCAGCAGCAGGATTTTTGAATAAAAATTTGTGGGAGTCAGGAACCCTTTAATATCTGTCTGGCTTACTAGGAGCCAGAGGTAGGGAATCAGGAGCCATGCTTGATTCCGAAAACATATCATCAACAATGTCCACTACAGGAGGTATAGCCAAAGGCCTATGCTGAGGAAGAAGAAGGAAATCCCTAAGCCTCTTTTTTGATTCTGAGAAATCCTGACTCTCCCAATGAAAATGTTCCCTTAAAGTATGCAAGGTTTCTCCAAAGAATAATCTTCAGGAGGAGATGTAGATGGGATGGATTCTTCTGCATCTGAATCCTCATAGGGTGGTATGGAAAATTCCTGATCAGAAATGGAATCAGAAGAAATAGAAACCTGATCTGAAGATTCATAATCAGTGTCTTGCCTAGCCCTCTTAACAGGAGGGGGTTGGGAACCCCTGATCAAGGTAATTAAGTCCTCAGCCATTTTGATCATCTGTTTTTTAGGTATAGGGGCCTGAGCACGTGGCTCATGCATCATTTTTTTAGCCTTAGAAGTTGTTTTTGAAGTTGGCGTCGATTTTATATAGAATGTTGAGGCCTGAAAACACCCTCAGAAGCCAGTGCCTGCTCAGCGGCTCCGGACCCATCCGAGGGAGAGACATCTGCAGGTACAATACTCTGAGAATCTTGCGGCACGCCGAACTCTGCATGGGTCTCAGTAGAGGCCTGCGACTCAAAACTAGTGGGTATCAGGGGCTGCGAAAGCACCTCACTGAGTATCGGAGAACCGGTGATTAGCTCAGGAGAAGCTTCGTCGTCGGTTTTGGACCTCGATTGTCTGTCTCTGTCCTTTTCTTTGCGTTTTTTGTGAACTCCGGTAGTCGGATTGCTATCTGACGACATTTCAGGGTAATTAAATCTGTTTCCAAAATATTTTGAAGCAAAAATATACCGACGCTTAATAGTGCGTTGCTTAAATCTAGCACAAAACCGACAGAAAGGCACGTTGTGATCTGGGCCTAGGCAAGGACTACAGTACAAATGATAATCCTTATGAAGTATTTTCTTCCCACAAATAATGCAATTATTAACTTTTACTGACATCGGTATGGAGCAAGAAAAAGTTTCCCCAACGGAGTTCTGAAACTGGAATGCGAAAATTTCAGGAGTCGGCCGACCGGCACTTGCAAACTGCTTCTGCTTTGGGCACCGTGCGGCAAGAAAGACTGAAGAAAATGGCGTCGGCTGCATGTTTTATACCCCTGATGACCTGACATCATGGAAGAGGAGACAGCAACCGACGCAGGACCCAAGACTTTGTTATTTGGGCCGACTGAGGGCAACCTACCAGCAGATTACCCAAATGTAATGACTGCAACAGTGAAACACAAAGAACATCATCCTGTAAGGCTTGCAAGAGTTCTCATCACCAGAGCACTGATATGTAATCTGGTATCTATGCGAGTCCACAAGCCTTGGGCCATCTTTACCTTGAAATGCCCCCACCCCAGCTGGGAAGCATCTGTGGTCACAGTGGCTGTGGGGGAAGGATGCAGAAACAGCCTGTCGAGGAACAGGTTGTCTGAAAGAGTCCACCATAATAGATGCCTCTTGTAAATCAGTGCTAATTTGATAGGAACAGATAGAGGTTGGTAAAGAATAGACCACTGGACAGCTAGGGTCCACTGGAGAACTTGCATAAAAAACCTTGCTAATGGGACAAGAGTGATGGCAACCACCACAGACCCAAGAACCTGAAGTATTAATTTCACTGGTGGAAATGGGAGGTCTAGGATTATTTGTACTTGGTCTCTCAGTGTTTGAATGTGATGGGGAGATAATGACGCTACTTGATTTGTTGTGTCCAGGAGAACCTCAATGAATTTCAAAGTTTGTACTAGGGATGGATGTGATTTTACCAAACTTACAGTGATGCCTAGGGGACTGGATACCTGAAACAAAATCTCTGGTTTAAATAAGTTGATGCCTGGTTGAGGCAGTTAGAAGCCAATCATCCAAGTACGGAAACACCCACAATCTCTGCAGTCTGAGATGAGCTGCTGCTGCTACTACTGCCATACATTTAGCAAACACCCTGGGGGCTGTGGCGAGTCCAAAGGGCAGAAATCTGAACTGGTAGTGACTGGCTCAAACTGGAAGTGCAGATGACTTCTGGAGAGCCTGTCTATCTTGATGTGGTAGTACTCATCATGCAAGTCTATACAGCACATCCAATTGTCCTTCTGCAACAGTGGTAGGATGGACTGAACCGTGACCATCTGGAACTTCGACTTCTTTACATACTAGATGCTTAGATCCAGAATTGGTCTCAAGTCCCCAGTTTTCTATGGCACTAAAAAGAAGTGACAGTAAGCTCCGAACCCTCTTTGTCTGGTTAGGACCTCTTGGATGACTCTTTTTTGCAGTGGTTTTTGAATTACTTGTACTGCAAACTCCCTCTGATGGGGTGGAAAGTTGGGGAATCTTCTCTGTTTTTCTGGAGGTGGAAGAGGAAAGGGAATATAACAGCCTCTGGAAATTATGCTTAACAGCAAGTCATTTGTTGTTAGATTGGTCCAGGTGTTTGGGTGTAGTGAAAAATGATCCCCAACTGCCTCCAGAGTTGAGCAGTCGGGCAGCATTTCAGGAGCACAGGTAAGGCTTGTCAGAGAAGGGTTCCTTGAAGCCCTGACTCTGCGGACCCCCACTGCCTCTGGGGTGGCATCTCCCATTGAAACCTCCTTCTCTGTCACTGCAGGAAGAATCCCCGCTTTGATCCTGAAAATACCCTTAAGATTTTCGGAACCAGTTTTTCTTACCTCCTCATTGATTTCTTGAGAAAGTCTGTTGAGGGGTAGAAAATTTGACCCCCATGGCAAACAAGGTCTTTCCTTCTTTTTCTCCATGGATAAGAGTATCTTTGACTGATGGCCCAAACAAAGAATGTCTTGAAAGGTTCGCAAAGTCGCAAAGCCTCATCCAGGCATGTCTTCTAATAGCAATACCTGAGCCAGCTGCCAGTGAGGTGGTCTCCACTGAATGAGAGATGAGCCTTATGAAGGAATTAAGACAGGGAAGGAAGAGTAGCCAAATGGGGAGATCCTCTACTGACATGGTCTCTGTTAGAGAGTCAAAGTTCTTAGACCAGATCTTTCTGCAAGCGAGTGAAATGTGTCAGAGAATTTAAAGCTCTCAGCGAGAAGGTAGCGGAGGCATAAATATGTTTACCAAATCTGTCCATCATTCTGGACTCTGTTCATTGGATGGACAGTTGAGCTTTGCTCAACCAGCTCTTTTTTGGTAGCTGCTGCCACAACCATAGCATCTACCAGTATGCCCTTGGTCCAATGTAGATGATCTTTTTTTTTGGGGGGGGGTTATTCAGAGCATTTAGGGATTAGTTTGATGGTGTCCAGCTCCTTCCAGGCCCGGCTGGAGACTAAATCTATGAGGCTGTCCATCGCGGGGGGTGTGTCACCCAAGACATAAATGCGCATGTCCCGAAAGCCTTCAAAAATATTGACTCTTCAGAAGAAGAATTTTGTAATGACCAACCACCTCTTTGTCTAAGGATCTCTAAAATGTCTCCAAAGGAGACATTTTCCAGTGGCGATCTTGGGTATCCTTCTCCCTCAAAGTCTGTCTTCCGTGAGTGACTCCATAGGGGAGTCTATCTGCCTCTTTTTGTACATCCTCTTGAGAGGTGCTTCCTCTGTGGAATGTTCAGTGGAGGTGTCGAAGGAAGAGGGAATTCCCTCTCGGGGAATGTCTTGGAGGCTTCTAGAGGTGGGTTGACCCTGGACAGGTATGACGGGCTCAGCACTCAGATCCAATGAGGGATGATGGGGAGGATCACAGATCTGAGAGGTCAAATCTCTATGAGAAGAGAAGACCACTTCCACAACCTGGAAAGCTGATGGACCCGGAGAAATTCTCCGCAACCCCCTCGGAGTCGAAACAGACGAGAAAGAAGGGGGAGGAACAACTGTGGATCTGAGGTCTCCTGGTAGACTCGGACTTGAGCTGTCAAATGCAGAAACATTGAGGAATGGATCTGACATGGTTGGAGCCGAACCTCTACCCCAAATCTGATGCCAGCACCACAGATACAACATCCATTCTGATCTGAAGATCTTGGAGCAGAGCTAGTCAGGGTAACTGCTGGAATCAAGGAAAACAGCTTCCTCAGATCCAGCACCACCTTTCTCATTTGTCCATGATCCAGGGGCTCTGAAAAGAAAGGTTGGATTGGAGAAGAAGATCTAGCTTGGGTCACAGGAGTACTCACAGATGTGAGACTGGATGGAGTAGGCAAACCCCCCATCTGAATTTGGGTTCTGAGAAACCTCCACATCATCTTGTCCATATCTAGTTCAGAGAGGCTCTTGAAGGACCTACAGGAAGCCACAGACTCCGGTCTAGAATGTCTGGTTGGAGTTTGCAGAATTTTGGATGGTAAGGTCGGGGACACCGGCCTAATAGACAATTCAGTAGTTTGGCTCCAAACTCTCGGACCCGAGGAGCTAGGATCCAAGGAGGGAGCTGAAGGCCTAGAAGAAGGCAAAGGCAACACCATTCCTGCCTGTTCTGAGGAATGTTTCAGATCTACTGGAGCCACGGTAGGCCTCGGATCTGATACCTCCAAATCCGTACATTTAGGTAACTTTGCACACGGCTCCGAAGCAGCCCTTGAAGACTTGTGAGGGCGCTTCTCTGAATCTGATGACCCAAGCAGAGGTTTAGAGAGGGGTTGAGCCCCTGGCGAAGTGGAGGAGGAAGAAGGCAAGAGTCCTTTTAACATTAGTTTGTTTCTGCTGTTGGCTATGGCTCTGGAATTAAAACCTTCACAGATGTCACAAGCTGACTGCAGGTGCTTAGCACCCAAACAGTACATGCATTTACTGTGCATGTCAGAATGTGGGATTTTATGCCCACATTCCAAACAGCTCTTAAACCCTGTTAGTTTGTCTGACATAGTCAGAGAAAAGGGAGCAACACCAGAATGCAACTACAACAAAAAAAAAACTTTTTTTTTAATTAAGCAAAGAAAGAGAAAGAAAAAAAAGAACTGTTCGTAAAAAGACAAGCATCCAATGAACAGATCCCAAAGGAGACAAAAGCAGAAGGCTACAGTTAAAGCAACACATTAATTCAAAAACCCTAATGCCTGTGAAAACTAGTGGGAGGGGAGGTAGAGAAGCAGAAAGAGAAAAAGAGTATTATAATACTGAACTTATCTGCTTAGAAATATTGAAAAGAATGCTCTCGAACTCGAAACTGAAGAAACCATGTCTGTCAATCGATGGCAGCAAACAAGATCTGAGGAAGCTTTGTAGAGTGCAGAGCGCTGTGGGCAGAGGGAGGAACTCGAGATTGAGACCTAAGTCTGTGAAAAGGATCGGATCCATAACCCAATGGTGAAGATATCAGATACGATATTTTCCAAAGTGTCTTTGGATGATGTACCTTCCCTTTTTTCGCCTGTTTGCAGATATGATATTTTGCCCAGTTAAACCCTTGGCAAACCAGTCACTCTGACACACTGTGTGTCTCATTGGTGAAATATAGTTGGAATGACTATTACTCAGAGCAAATCACCCACCACAAGGGCAAGGACTGAAGTGGATTTCCAACACGGTGGTGACAGGATAACACAGGTCATGGGCATGTATGCTGGATGCCAAATGGGTGGGTGGTGACAAAAGAGGAAGAAAATAATGACAAGCTAAAGGAATGTTTATCATCCTGGGATGTTAGGTGTCATACAGAAAGTAAAAGCTCTGCGGGTGGTCAAAGACATCAAGGCATTGAAGAACTGGAGAAACAGCACCCGAGCAGCATGAAAGATGATGGAGGGGACTGAAGAGCCTGGTGCCCTCCAGGTGGTCAGCTGTCCAAATTCTTGGGGCACATAGTAATGTGACTGAATATACACCACTTCTTGACAAATCTGAAGTTCTAGCAATATTAATGCTAGTTAATTACCATTCATAGACACCATGGAATTTCATGGGTTGCAATTAAATTTTTAATTTCTGATGCTGCTCTTCAGTGACACTTCCTGACTGCTCATCTCCATATGATCAAAAACAAAAGTTATGTACTTACCATAACAATAGATTCATACTGTCTCATTTTCATCCAGTTCAACCTTAGGGTTGTCGGATCCGACCTTGGTATCTTTTTATGAAGCTGTGGATCTGAGGCTATGACTCCTCCCCTACCCATAATTCCCTCCATTCAATCCGAGTACCTCAAATCAAGTTTGCTGACGCATTGCCAACTATTATTTAGATTTAATCTAAGGAACATAAATGTTAAGGGACTTAATTGCTCACTGAGTCTCAAATGAGGTATATCTAGTCACCAGAAACTGTCATTGACAATACTGGGGGAGGGATGTTGAACCATATGAAAATGAGACAACACAGACCCATCGTTATGGTAAGTACATACCTTTCACATCCAGTATATTATCTATTTTCATCCAATTCAACCTTTGTGACAGATTCCTAAGCAGATAAATACACAGGTGGCATCAAGGAATGACATTAGTGAGAATGGTGGAACCAAAAGAAGACCATGATTCTGACTGTATATCCAATTTATAATGGGATACAAAAGTATGGATAGTGGACCATGATGCTGCTGTAGAAATGTCATCAACAGGTAATCTCTTCATGAAAGTCATATAAGTAGTCATCGCTCTTGCAGAGGTTTTGGTTTTGCATGTAAGGGCAAGCCCAGTCTATTATAAACAAAGAAAATACATTCTGACAGCCATCTGTATAATGTAACTTTTTTGTTAAAACTTTACCCAACTTGACTTAGAGAAAGACATAAACAGCTAATCTGGCTTCCTCAGTGCCTTGGTTCTATGTAGGTAGAATCTGAGCTGTCAATGAATGCCCAGCATGTACAGCATACATTCCTCCTTGTTTGAGAATCTTGGAAAACACTGGTAAATCAACTGACTGATTTAGATTTACTTCGGATGTCACTTTTGGTAGAAAAGATGAATTTATTCTCAAAGCCACTCTGTCTTTTGGAAAGCAAATGTGGTGGTTTGCATGACCGTGCTTGTAGTTTGGAAATTTGTTTAGCAGAAGTAATCTCAGCAAGGGAGATAATTCCCAGGAGAGAAACGTCAGGTTTGCTGAAGCTGCTGGTTCAAGCGGTGCTTGGGTCAAGGCTTGAAGCATTATTGTGATATGCCATGGAGGAACTGGGTCTCTAATAGGGGGTTTAAGTAAGAAGATGCCCTTAAGGAAATCTTTAGAAATGTTAAGAAAGGCTATGGAAGTGGCATTGTATTTGTACTTTGACAGTCAATAACCTAGAACCTTTCTGAAAAAGTCCTGATAAAAAGTCCAGAGTTGAAGGAAGAGGGTCTGAGAAAGGGTCTAAATCCTTTTGATGAGACCCAAACACAATTTTTTCCACTTGCTTTACTATATCTTTTTGGTGGACTGCTCTTGAGAAGCTGAAATAAATGTGGGCCACTGAGGAGTAAAGCCTGGCATCTCTGGCTATTGTTAGAATTGGAAGAGCCATGCAGTCAATTTCAAGGCTTTAGATCTGGTACAGACAGTTTGGAAGCGTGACTCAGATGGGCAGGATTCAGATCCAATAGCCAAGGAGGATACAGCAAATTAGGTCACAGGAAGGAGAACCAAGCCTGCCTGGGTCGAAAAGGAGCAATGAGGATCACTCTGGTCTTGCACCTTCTGGCTTTCTGCATGAATGCTGTCTCTAAGGCTATTGGGGAAAGGAGTAGTAACAGTAGGCATCCTGGAGATCTGTGTAGCCTGGCTAATCATCCTTCCTCAGAACAGGCAGTATGGAATGCAATGTGACCATCCAGAATTTTGTCTGTCTTATGAATAGATTGAAATGACAGGTCCAAGATAGGACCTGAGGTCACCTGTCTTCTCTGGAACTAAAAAGAACCTTGAATAGACTCCGGATTCTAACTGGTCTTGGGTGATCGGTTGGATGACTTTTTTTCTAGCAACATGAGTACCTCTGTGGCTGCAGATTCCAAATGGATGGGTGGAATGTTGGTAATGTTATTCTTTTTCTTTGAGGAATAAGAAAAGGAATGGAATAATCTCTGAAGATTACCCTTATCACCCAATAATCCATTGTAATATCTTGCCAGGCTTATGGGTATAAGGACAAGCACCACCAGAGTGCAGCAGTTGGGTAACTCTTCTGGAGCGCTGACAGGGTTTCTCCGGAAAGATGAAGGGCAATGTCTGTTTAAGTTGCCTCCCCATCTGCCATGAAGGGGAGCCTATCTCCAGGAGTGTCTTGATGATAACCCTGTGACTTTCTAAATGACATCATCTTAATACCCCTTTGGTTCCTAGAAAAGATCCTTTCAGAGGTGGAGATGTGGACACTAACAGTAGATAGGATTTTACCACTTTGTTCACTCTTGGTAAGAGTTTCTTTGAATTTGGGTCCAAAAAGTGTGGAACCATTACAAGGGGCACTGACAAAGGACATCTTAAAGCCTTCTGCAAAGTTGCAAAGACACATCCAAGCATTCCAGTGCCTACTGCCCTAGCTGTGTCAACAGCTGTGTTGGACAGCAGACGCATGAGCACATTAGACATAGACTGAAGGGTAGACAGTTATTCCATTATTTTCTGAACATCCACTGTTATGTTACCCAAGAGGGACTTGTGAGCTCCTTGGTCAGATCCCTCTGAAAACATGTCATGTGAACAGGATAGTTCAGTGATCTGAGTGTGAAGGTCACTGATGCATACATCTGTTTTCCAAATTTGTCAAACTGCTTCTACTACCTGTTAGGGGGATGGACAGAAGCTCCTTCCTCGGACAGATCCTTCTCAGTGGCTGCCACTACTATCAGCATGGCTTCTACTGGTGGACCCTTGCTCCAGTGTTTTCTCTTTTTCGGGGCTCCATTGTTTTCTATCTTTCGGGGCTAATAAAAATCTGTCTATTTTTTTGGGAATGGGTTCCACTACATCAGGATCCTTTCAGGCCTGCTAAACCACCAAATCTATAATAACATCAGTGTGTGGCACCATCCAGGATTCAGATAAGGCAGCACCAAAGGCCTCAAAGAACACAGATTAATCTGGTGAAGGAGTGTTAATGGCCAACCCCGTCAATGTTTCATCAATTGTAGAATATCACCAAAGGTGATGTCCTCTAAAGTGCATCTTGGGAAACCTTTCACTTTCCTCCACATCTGTGTCTTCTGCGATGTTTCCATTTACAAGTCTGTTTCCTACGACCTTGTTTTGGAGGGATCTCTGGAGACAGGTCTGAATCAGACTGGGAACTGGAATGTCAAGTATCCTCCAGGCTAATGGAACTAACCGTCCTTGTCAATCTGAATGTGCTGAGTGAGTTGCAAGATCCAAAAGAAGTTGGGATGGAGCCAAAATCAAAGGTGGCACCTCACTTCTTGGCCTAGCCAAAACCTTTTCCAATGCCTCAAAAGCTAAGGCCAAAATTAGAACAGAAGAAACATCCCTCCTATCCAAATAAGGAGGAATGACCCCCTGTTCTGACTGATGTCTGCTCTGTGGCAGACCTCATACAGGAGATATTGTCAGCCAAAGCTTTGAGAGCTAGAGACAGCACTCGTTGCTGACACTTCATTTCGAGACTCATCCCAATCCAAAAGCATCGGAATTGAGAGAGTAAGAGTAGATGATGGGGACAAAATTGCCAGAACAGTTGGCTTCACTGCACTGGGAGGGTTTGGACCAGTGAGAACCAGATTTTGAAAGGCAGATCAGTACTGGAGACATCAAGATAGGGATAGTTGGACCCATACCCAGAGTGCCCAAGAAGTATGGCACGGGAGAATCCCTAGATGAATTTGCATTCTCAAAAATTTCCACAACATTCAAATGATTTCTATTTCGATGAAGCTTCTGGAAGGCCAGATAGACCTTGAAGATGATGCTACAGATGGACATGAGCCTAGGGTTTACCGTATCCACAGAAAAACTTGGGTAATGTGAAGGAGATCAGATCTGAGCAACCGGTGGATCCAACTTCATCAGAGTTTTCAGGACTTCACCTGAAGAATCAGTAAAGATCTGGAGAACTTTTTTCTAGTTTTTTCTGCCATCTTATCTTCAAATCTCTGATGTCCTTCTTCAGGCCTTTCCCTATCTTTTTGTTTTGATGTGTCTATTTGCTTCCCAGGAGAAGCTGAAGTTGGTTTTGAGGAAGCAGAAGTGGAGAGTTGAGAAACAGACTCTGAGGTGGAAGTACAAATTTCAGGATTAGCTTCTCTTTACATCCCTGGATGACCATGGTAGTGGAGGCAAACATTTCACAATAAATGTCAAATAGCAGCACTCAAGAAATTTATACACAGTGAGTGTGGGTCCTGAGGTAGAATTTTATGTCTACAAGTCATGCAATTTTTAACCTTTGCACTTTGTCAGACAAGAATTAAAAAAAGGTAATCTCTAACAAACTGTGAAGGGTACAAGTTTAATTTTTTTAGAATATCTTCTATTTTAAAACTGTTATGTAAACTAACTATGTAAAGAGACACATACACTGTAATAATTAAATGGTACAAAAAATGAGCCAAACTCTTCTAAATAGGTATAAACAGATAAACAACCCCATATTTATGAACTAGCACCCAATATCTAACCTCTAATACCTAAATTCTAATAACTACTAACTTCTTCTTCTTTCGGCTTTTCCCAGTTAGGGTTCGCCACAGCAGATTACCTGTCCATTCATTATTAGCAGAAGAGTTTTATGGTGTCGAGTTGCCAGCCTGGCGCCCAACCTTCCACAGAAGGCACAAACACGCATGCACTCACACCTAGTGCCAGTTTAGTGTGTCCAATCCACCTACAGCCATGTCTTTGGGATGTGGGAGGAAACTGGAGCACCCAGAGGAAACCCACGAGACCAGAGGGAGGACATGCAGACTCCCCAGACCAGGATCGAACCGGAGAGCAACGCTAACTGCTGCACCACCACGGTCCCCCTAACTACTGACTAACTACTAAGAGAAAAAGATTATTTAAACTTTTGGGTAGGGAATGAAAGTGATTAAGTTTAATTAAATTACACTTATCCAACTGGAGAACAGAGCGCTCAGAAACATGTCTGAGCTGATCAGGTGGCAAATGAGATCTGAGGTACTTGAGTGGAATGGAGGGAATTATGGGTAGGGGTGGAGACACAGCCTTGGATCCACAGCTTCATAGAAACATGCAAAAGATCTGTCAACCAAAAGGTTGAATTGGATGAAAATAGACAATATCACATCAAAATTTTCCCAAAAGGGAAAATATCAGCCTGAAAGCCAAAGTCACAAATGAAAAACAGGCACTGTGTTCAAACAGTGAGATCACTAAAAATTAGGCTAGACTCTAGTCTGCAACAGCCCCTACCTGGCAAGAACCCATATCTAAAGGTCTGATGCACTGCTCATAACAAGGAAAGGGCATGTCAGCTGGGAAAAATTAAATGAAGTACAAACTCCACCAGAATGAGATCTCCCAGTCTTTGAGTATCTGGTAACTCCTGGTCAAGCCCACAAAATACATAAGGTTGGAGAAGGTAGACTCTTAGTCAGGATAACTATCCTTACCATCATTTACAGATACAATGAAGATGATCACCATCTTAGAACTTTAAAAGCTGAAGGAGACCACAGGAATTCACTGTCTCCCATAGCCATGATCCCATTTCAATGAAGGAAGAAAAATGATTCTGGAAAATTATAGCACACATTTAAAATGATGAAACAAATACACTAGTAATTCCTAATTTTAACTACAAATTGTGCTGAGGTTTAGCAATACATTTGAATCTTCATTTTGTAATCTTAATGCAACATGCACATAAAATAGTTTGATATGATGAACCTTTGACCTTTTAAAATCTTAATGTATAGCAAGCTGCTAAAATAAAATATTTAATTTAGCTACATTCAAACAGAAATGCTGTTAAGTGTTTCATGAATGTTGCTATTACATACCACAGCTACATGACCTATGTTATACCAGACGTCTGCCACTTCAGCTTCATTTGTAGACAGTGAAAGAGCTCTTTCAAAAGAAGTGAGAGTCAAATCATACTGCTGGGCATAGAAGCAACACAGTCCAAGGTTGTTGAAGAGCTGGCAATTATAAACACCCATCTGCAGAAGGCGCCTGTCACAAAAGAATGTACTGTAGTGTACCGTAATTAAGATTTTTTTCTTCAAAGTATCCATCAGATTGCTTATCTTTCAACTAACACAAAATCTCCATTTCATAACATAATTTAAAATCTGTGCTACCATCCAGACACCATCTAACTTTTCAGACAGAATAATCCTTTTCATTATCTTTCAGAGAAGCAATCAAGACAATTTTATGTGCAAAGTTTTTAAAACTGTGTCTGTATTAACCACGAGAATTAACAATATACAGAACATAAAAAGCAGCATGTTCCAACTCTGACTACCTGCTATATATGCTTTCTCCACATTTACGACATGCCATAAAAATTCTGACTTTGCGTTTTACTGTGTCAATACAGTAGAGTCCTGTCTGCAGGCAGGCCCCCAAACCATGCTAAAGAGATTTGTGAGGCCATATGTCACTACAGTTAATGTGGCTCAGTTAGGACGTTACAGTTCCACTAAGAACACAAAGGAATTATTTAAACCTGTAGCCTCATACAAAGACATGCGTGAATGGGCGTACCTTTATTGAAGGCTGTGCGTCAGGGCTGGCAACTCGGCACGTAAAAATCTACTGCCAATCATTAGCGGACCAGAGTTCCGCTGTGGCGACCCCTAACCGGGAAAAGCCGAAAGACACAACAACAACAGCCTCATACCAAGGCAGGCTAGAAACAGCCTTGCCTGGCACTGCAGCTTAGAGGAATGAAGTCCTGATTATGACTTGAAAGACTCACGATCAATTAGTCATCCAGGTACATGACAAGCTAGACAGGAAAGATGGGAGTGAGCAGTTGATAAAGACTGGAGGTTATTCAGCTCTATGCAACATCACCAACTACTGAAAAGAAAGTAATACTGCATTTAGCATAAAAGGGTGTGGATGTGCATCTCAACAGTCATGAGTCAAAGGTAGGAATGTGCACACCAGCAGAGAGGTACAGCAAGCCTTCATGTCAGACTCTGCTGTAGGGCTTAGGTTCCTAAAATGGAAAGCCTAAATTATGGCCACTCCACAAACAGCTCTTGCCCCATGGTGGGCAACAAGATGATTGAGTGGTGGCAGCTAGATGTCAGTAGACACAAAGGCCATAAAATTTGTTCTGAAGGCTCAAACAATAATTAAATCCTTTACAACTGTACTTTTATTTCTTTTGAGTTGGTCTGACAAACAGCCATACTGACCATGAAGGAATCTGTGAAATGTTTATTCCTTAAAGGAATGGAAACTTTGACTACAAATCATTTTTGAATAAATGAGAATGAAGTGTCTAAACTAAGGGAAACAAATAGAACAGTGGGGCTTGTGAACCAAAGACGACAATGCTACTGCTGGTCAGGTAAGAAACATGAAGTTAGCTTAGGCACTTCCGTGTTTTATTTTAGTGTTGAACTGCAAAATAATCCCAATAATTTAGAATTTTAAAAACAAAATAGATTAGTCAATCTGCAAAATAAGAAAATCATCTGCTAAATACATACAAATAAAATTTCCAAATACTCCATCTCATGTCCTACAGTTATTCTCAAAACAATCTAAAAAGGCAGCTACACATCTTCAAGAAAGAATTCAGCACCTCTCACTATCCAATCAAAAGAATTCCCCACATGCAGTATTTGAATTTCTGACTTGTTCCTCAGGTATTAACTTACTGACAGATTCATATGTGCAGACCATTAACATCACAAGCCAGCTTGAAGGAATAATAGCTAGATAACAAGTGAATAATTCAGAACATAAAGGAGATTCGACCTTTCTCATTAGGCATCTTCAAACATATTAGAATCTATACAAAAAACACAGAAGGATCCAAGGACAGCAAGGAATTCCAGTATACCTTTTGTTTAATGTAGAACAACAAGGTACATAAACACTTTTGTAGCAAAGCTACTTCATCAGATGTATACTAAAACACATACAAAGCCCATTATATAATCAATTCAACATATCACATGACTATCTGTAATTATTAAAAGGTGTACTACCTCTAAACAGCCTTCCTATAAACCATTAGTTATTCATCTATTTTCACTCATAAACAACAAAATACATCCTGTTAAAATTTTTATATACATATACTACTGTAAATAATAGTTGATGTAAACTATAATAAATTCATAATTCATTTCTTGCTTAAACGTCTTGCTTTAAGCCTTGGTTTAATGGGTACCCTATCATTCAGGCCATGCCCAAAGTCTCCCTTAATCTAATTATCCATTTGGATTCTATTTGCTCTGCTAAATTATTGATGTCACCTTTCCTGATCTCTTCAAATACACGTGCTATCACCATCAACCTGAAAAAATGAGAATTATCAGTTCTTAATATATGTTTAGACAGAGCACTAACACTACTACCTTTGTTCACATGATAATAATGTTCTTTGATTCTCTCTTTAAGGGTCCTATCGGTTTTCCCCACATAGAATTTGAGGCAAATAGGACAATATGCTAAGTATACTACATGAGCAGTCTGACATGTGGCAAAAACATTAAACTTATAAATGTTACCTTGATCAGGGTGACTATATTCTCCACTACTGTCAGTGCATTGACATTTACAATGCCCACATGGCATTGTACAATATTTAATTGGTTCTTCTCTATTTTTCTTAGGAATACAAAGATGTTGTTTCAAGGATTTCATATTTTTATAAACAAACTTGGGTCTGTCATCTATAATATTTCTAATTGTATCATTAGTGGTCAAAAGTTTCCAATGTTTCTCTATAATGTCTCTATAACATTTAACATCACTAGAATAGTATAAACATACCTTCAGTCTGTTACCTTGAATATTTACAGGACTGTTAGTATTCCTAGTATACTTCCTACCATAATAGGGTTTAGCTCTACTATTCCTTAGATCTGTGGATATTTTAACATTCTCACAAACATCATTCTTAGCATAACCTCTAGCAACAAATGCTGTCTCTAAATGTTGGGTTTGTTGAATAAATTCTTCATCTTGAACACTATGTCTTGATGCCCTAAAAACTTGACTATTAACCACACTTTTAAATACATGAGTAGGATGCATACTGTTTTTGTGTAAAAACTGATTGCAAAAACAAAGTTTCCTATATAATTTTGTAGTTATATTACCTTCTACATCCAATACAACACTTGCATCCAAAAAAATCTACTGAATGATTAGAGGTTATGGAAGAAAACTTTAAATAAAGAATGGTCTTATTAATGTATTCCTTGAAGGCGTTTTAGGAGTCTTCAGTACCTCTCCAGAGCAAAAAAATATCGTCCACAAAGTGTCGATAAAAAAACACTTATGAATTAAAAGGACCCTCAAAGATATATTCATTCTCCCATACAACTAGAACAGCACTGGCGTAGCTATTGGCACAAGGCGTGCCCATAGCTACGCCATACTTCTGCCAGTATATGCAATTAGTAAACACAAACAAGTTATTTTGCAGTACCCATTCTAAGACAATAATAAGTAGTTCTATCTCTTTAGCAGAAAACTCACTGCATTTTTATATGAAATATTTAAATTTCAATAAACCATCAAGTGTAGTTAATAGTCAAGTTTTTAGGGCATCAAGACTTAGTGTTCAAGATAAAGAATTTATTCAACAAACCCAACATTTAGAGACAGCATTTGTTGCTAGAGGTTATGCTAAGAATGATGTTTGTGAGAGTGTTAAGATAGTCACAGATCTAAGGAACAGTAGAGCTAAACCCTATTATGGTAGGAAGTATACTAGGAATACTAACAGTCCTGAAAATATTCAAGGTAACAGACTGAATGTATATTTATATTATTCCAGTGATGTTAAATGTTATAGAGACATTATAGAGAAACATTGGAAAATTTTGACCACTGATGATACAATCAGAAATATTATAGATGAAAGACCCAAGTTTGTTTATAAAAATATGAAATCCTTGAAACAACGTCTTTGTATTCCTAATAAAAGTGGGAAAGAACCAATTAAATATTGTACGATGCCATGTGGGAAATGTAAATGTTGTCAATACATTGACAGTAGTAGAGAATATAGTCACCCTGATCAAGGTAACATTTATAAGTTTAATGTTTTTGCCACATGTGAGACTGCTCATGTAGTATACTTAGCATATTGCCCCATTTGCCTCAAATTATATGTGGGGAAAACCGATAGGACCCTTAAAGAGAGAATCAAAGAACATTATTATCATGTGAACAAAGGTAGTAGTGTTAGTGCTCTGTCTAAACATATATTAAGAACTGATAATTCTCATTTTTTCAGGTTTATGATGATAGCACTTGTATTTGAAGACATCAGGAAAGGTGACATCAATAATTTAACAGAGCAAACAGAATCCAAATGAATAATTAGGTTAAGGGGAGACTTTGGGCATGGCCTGAATGATAGGGTACCCATTAAACCAAGGCTTAAAGCAAGACGTTTAAGCAAGAAATGAATTATGAATTTATTACAGTTTACATTAACTATTATTTACAGTAATATATGTATATAAAAATTTTTAACAGGATGTATTTTGTTGTTTATTAATTCATTTTTTATATATGTAAATTATTTTTATCTTGTGAAAATAGATGAAAGTAACAAATGGTTTTATAGAAAGGCTGTTTAGAGGTAGTACACCTTTTAATATTAATTGCAGATAGTCATGTGATGTGTTGAATTGATTATATAATGGGCTTTGTATGTATTTTAGTATACATCTGATGAAGTAAGCAAAGCACTTATGTACCTGGTTGTTCTACATTAAACAAAAATTATACTGGAATTCCTTGCTGTCCTTGGATCCTTCTTTGTTTTTTGTGTGGTACACATTTTGACTTTTGCTGGATTTGAGTACTGGGTGGGGTTTGTGTTTTTACTAAGGTTATTCATTTTGGTTCTTTTGCCACTAACCCAACCAGAGAGATGGCTGAGGATGATAATGTTATCGTTGAACTGGACTATATTCCTAACAATGTTAACAATGCTACCAATGATTCCAGACAGAATTCCAACAGGTTTTTAACCTTTTTACATCATTCTGATAATCCGTTGTTGGACATATATATCTCACTGTTATAGTAGCAATTACAACATGGGAGGTATCCTGCCAAGGATGCCACATGTCCAAGCAGTCTACAAAAGCATCAGGCTTCTTCCTTGAGCACCATACTTCTGCCCTTAACAAAACAGTATATGCTGCTATGAAAGGGACATAAGGGTGTGCCAAAGAGCTTTCCTGTCCATACAGCAAGGCTGAAGCCAAGAACTCTTTAATGTTCTGGAATGTTCTATAACCAAACCCAGGAATTCCTATGCATGACAAGTCCAAGTAGCAGCTGCTCAGGAGAGTGTCCACAGCATCACAAGCTCAATTTACAGTATGTGACTTAGGAAGCTGAGTTAACCATCTTCAACAAACCAACCTCAACCTCAAAGCTGAGGCAGTTCACCAAAGACTGCTGCACATCTGTAAAAATTGACAAAAAGATATTTTGACATGTGTTTGGCAATTTATTGCTTTAGAGGCCAAAGTAAGCCACGGTTTTGCAGCGGTAGCATTGTTGCCTCACAGCAAGAGGTTCTCCCATTCGATTTTTGGCCGGAGTGCTTTCTGTGTGGAGTCTGCATGTCCTCCCCATGTTCGAGTGGCATTCCGAAAGACAAGCGTACAATGGGTGTGCCTTCATTGAAGGCTGGGTGTCAAGCTGGCACCTCGGCACCCGTAAAAATCTACTGCCAATCATTAGCGGACCAGAGTTCCGCTGTGGTGACCCCTAACCAAGAAAAGCCAAAAGAAGAACAACAGAGGCCAAAGTGGAAAAAGCATAAACTTTTTTGGCAAACCTGTGAAAGACAAAGCAGGATAGGAGGATTTAGTACTTCTGTCCTCATCTAAAGGAATAATGGCAGAGTTCTTACAGAAAAATGTAAGAATATCTGCTACTCTACAGAACCTACCAGATTTCTTTGGAGATGGGGGATGGGAATACAGAGAAAATGATGACAGTCCAGTCCTTGCTGATCAGATTCAGAAATGTCTTCCTCTTAGCAGAAAGGAGCAGCTCTCTTTCTCTTAACTAGTGGAGGAAGAAGAGGCTGAAAAGAATGGTTGAAAGAGACTGGATGGTTTTAAATAAGAAACCCTTTATGAGAAGGTGGGCAGGACGAGAAGACAGGTGCTTACCTTCTAGATGCACTTCTTTGGAGTCTTGAGGCATATGGCCCTTAGTGATGAATCCACAGGCCAGACTTACAGAAGTGACTCGCCAACATCTCCCCTCACTAGTACTGGGTGCATGCCTCCTCAGCTTCAGACTCTTCCTGCCCATTTTTGGTGACATTAATCGACATGACCAAATCACCAAGAGCCAATTTTTACAAAGTCGACATTACCAGCTATGTTTGGGAAGATACTTCATCCTGTAGCTGTGTTTCACAGTTTAACACACATTACAATGGAGAAATATGTTCCCCATTTTAATGAATTATGGATTCAGCGGCAAGAAGATATTCCTTTTGAAAGATTTTCTTAGTGCAGGGCAGGGAACCAGTAAATGAAAAGGCTACAAATACACTTCTGCTTAATCTGGAAAAGGGGGGGGGGCAATAACCAGTCACACTCAGCACTGTCTGAGTAGCAAAGATCAAGAAATGACAGTTAAGCACCTACCATAATAAAAGCTCCGTGTTGCCTTCATCTGTCTGGTTCAACCTGTGGGGGTTATCAGATCAGACTCTGATCTGCTGACAGACATTTCAAAGTCTTCAGCCCAAGAGCTCTGTCTCTTCTACCCATAATACCCTGCTCTCCTCTTCTCTCCTCAGATCAAATTAGACCCTCCCAAATAATATCAGAACTAAACAGTAAGTTAATAAGAAAGGCAACAGGTTAAAGAGCCGACAGACAATGACCCCTACCATACCAGCTCATAAACCAGGTCACAAGACCAATCAGAAGAACTTTGCTAACAACTGTGACAATGTGGAGAAGGTATGGTGGGAGAAATAGTTGAACTGCATGGAAGATTATTTCATAACCAATGTCTTTTCCATTCAGCTTTAACCTGTAGAACAGAGTCCTCAGCCAGAGAAGGCCCCAGGGAGGTCCTAGAAAAGAACATTCTGCAAAACAGTGGAACAAAATGAAGCTCTTGACCTAAAATGAACACCCAGTTTGTAATGGGAAACCAAGATATAAGTGCTAGACCAGGTAGCTGTCGCACAGTTACTACTAGAGGCCTGAGAGAAAAAGGCAGTCAAAGTAGCTACTGCTCTAGTCAAATGGCATTGAGGCTTCACAAGTAAGGACATTCCTTTCAAAGAGGACACAAATCAGATACAGTTGGAGATCCATTAGGACAGGGTCACTTTGGAAACAGGTGTTCTAAGCCTTGACTTAGAAAAGGAAACTGTTGAATTTTCTAGAACTTTTAGTTCTATCCAAATTGTCTATGCAAATCCAAACAAGAAAGCAGGTATTCCCCTCTTGTTACTGAAACTTGGAAAGATGACTGGAATAAGGAAATGGGCTGGCTCAAAGTAGATTTTGAAGCATCCTTGGGCAAAAAGGAAGGATTTGTTCTGACAGTAATTATGAAAAATCAAATAAAAAGGTACAGAGGACAGTGCTTGAAGCTCAGATACCCTTCTGGGTCTTCCATGGCAACTTTAGGGATACCACTGCAAGATGCAAAGGGAGGTCTAGCAAGCACGTGCTGCATCAGAGGAAGATACCACAGAGGAATCAGATTTCAAATAGGTGGCCACAACAAAAAGGTGCCTCACAGGAATGCTTAAGATAACTTAAGAGCTGCCAATATGGAAAATGAAAATGGAATCTAGTAGTACCTTTATGGTGGAATAACTCAAATCAGTATGAAAAAGACCAGCCATGCAGGATGGCATCCAAAGAGGGGTTTCAAACTGATTCAGCTCTTTAGAAGAAGCCCAAAAAGAGAAACATTTCCCCAAAAGAATATGAATAACTCTGTCAGAGAGTTGTAACACACCACACGAACTGGAAAATTGTAACACACCACATGAACTGGAAAATTGTAACACACCACATGAACTGGAAAATTGTAACACACCACACGAACTGGAAAATTGTAACACACCATCACGAACTGGAAAATTGTAACACACCAACACGAACTTGAAAATTGTAACACACCACAAATGCTGGTTCTGAACACGGCAATGGATGCAATGGAAATGAAAGCCAGTCCTTATTTTCGCAAATTGAGGATGGCTCTTCCGTTCCTGAAGGACAGCAGCAAGCAAATTTGAATTTTGGCGGGCCAAGTTCTAGTTTGACCCCTGCGACTAGTTCGATGTCGCAAAATGATTTAACCATTCTTATTAACTTACTTATGGTCAAAGTGGACAAATTATCCCAAAGGATACTTGGTGTAGACGACCATAATCCTGATGGTACACCACACGTATCAACGTCATCTACAGCTAGTAATGTACGTATAGCTCCTTCAACAGCAAGAGGGATTACTGTGATGCCTGAGACAAACGGGGTACGGACTACCGAACCTAATCAACTAAATCAACAGCCAAGAGTTACATTCGGCGCAAATGTTGCATCGGAAGGCAGCAACAGCCCTATATTCGGTGCAAATGTTGCATCGGAAGGCAGTAACAGTTCTACAATAGCAAGATCTTTTAACATATCTAAGTTGCCGAAAGTTTCTTCATTTTTGGCTAAAACAGACTTCTTCTCTAGTGGTTCCGGTTCTAGTGCACACTCGCAAGAGGAAAGGGTGAGTTCATTCTTAGAAGAGCTGAACTCCTTTGATTCTAAACTTTTTCATTGTAGGAAGCTACAATTAGAGATCTCTTATCTCCGTGAGTGTATTGACAAAAGTATCGTTCCAAAGGGCTTGCGCCAATGGCGGTACCCGGCTGGTATTATTAGGAATTCAGAATTTCATGTTGAACTGCTTAAAATGTTTGATAAACAGGGCATTGAATTTATGGACTGTTTAATTAAATTTTATTTGATTGAGGTTAATACATTACAGGAAGACCTGATGAAACTTGAATCATCACTACAAAGTCATGTAGATTTTTCTAGGTATAAGTATGATTTTGAATGGGTTCTTTCTAGCATTGAGGTCTCTATCAATAAAATGGTCATTAATAAGAAACGGAAAATAGATAAGGACATTTTTGAATATGAAAACAGCAAGACTTACCCCCCACCCCCACTTGGTCAAGTTGCTGCTTGGAGGCAGCAACCACAAGGGGATAATTTAAATTCCAATTTAGATGCTAGTGCAGCAGGGGAAGTTAGAGAAGCACAACCAGTGCGTAGAAGTGAACGCATCAGGTCTAATAGATTAAATAGCAATTCACATGAAAGAAATAATACCAATGAAGGACAAGGTACTAATGAAGCTGAGAACATAGTTGAAACTAACCAGGGTTTTCAGAGGGGCACCAGTTCGAGGAATGTTACATCGAACAACAATTATCGGGGGCGGAATCAAAAGAAGAAGAGGGGCAATCAGCGCAGACGCTAGTTTTTAATCAATCTGAGTGTAGTAATGATAGCAACGTGTCACTACCCTCGGAGAGACCCATTATAATGTTTAAAGAAACTGAGGATTTTAAAATTTATAATTATACTTCTCTAATATTGGATGATAGTATAATTAATTTTTTTGCTAAAGGATTGTCGTTTGTACCTGACAGAAAATTTAATCTTGTCAACACTATAGTTGATTTAAAGTTATATGTCAGGAAACTCAATCTTACATCCTTATTGGGGAACACCCCTTCCCTACTCAGTACTTATAGGGTCTCTAGCGTTTTCAATCCCCCTCTTAACAGCACACTTAGTTGTTTTGAAAAGATGTGCGAGCTGGATCTCAGAGCATTGGTTAATAAACAATACTTTCCATTTGAAAAGAAAAAATGGAGGAATCGGAATATTACTGATGATGAATTGGCATTCATCCAATTACTCAGACAATGCCAGATTAGAGTTATGGCACCTGATAAAGGTGGAGGGCTTGTTTTTATGGATAATTTTGAGTATGAAAATAAAATGCTAGAATATCTTGATACAGGCCCCTACACAGCTGTTAGTTTAAATGAGGTTAATATTGCCAATAAGAGGATCAAAGAAATACTGGATGATTTATTCTTTGAACGAGTAATTGATTCCGATTTGCTCCAGTATCTTACTATGACAGCCCCGAGAGTCCCTGCTTTGTTTGGGACTCCCAAAATTCACAAGGATGTGGCAGACCCTCCTTTCAGACCAATTGTTGATGGCAGAGGGTCTGTTACGTATGCTTGTGCTAAAGTGGTAGACAATATTCTTAAACCTATATTGAAACAAGAAGAACAAATATGCAGGGACTCCTGGAGCTTTCTTGAAAATATAAGCCATATAGCCTTTGATCCAGCCCAGATATTTTTAGTGGTGGACATTAAAGACCTGTATACGGTCATTCCACATAGTGTAGGTGTGCAATGGACAATTGATTTTATGCTACGTAAAGGGGCTTCGCACGAACAGATGTGCCTAGTCGAAACATTACTGGACATTGTTCTTTGTAATAATTTTTTAATTTTTAAGAACAACTATTTCCTTCAAACCTCTGGAATCGCCATGGGTTCACCCTGTGGCTGCACTTTTGCAAATAGTGTTCTAGCGCATTGGGAACATGAATTTTTGTTTCAAAATCACTTTTTTCAGAGAAATGTCACTTGGTACACTAGGTACCAAGATGACATGTTCTTTTTGTGGAAAGGGTCTGCAGAAATGATTCCAACTTTTATTGATAATATGTCAAACATGACAGATTTTTTTGGATTTTACTTATGTTACTAATACAGATGAAATATCATTTCTTGATGTGAAAATAATTAAAGATTATGATTTGCAACAGTTCAAGTCAATTATTTTTAGAAAACCCACATTTTCTAACAACTATCTACACTTCCAGAGTTCCCACCCTAGACATCAAAAACTAAGTGTAGTTAAGGGACAATTTGTTCGAGCGGCCCGTATGGTGTCGAATTCATCTGATTTTGTATCTGAATGTGAAAACATTCAATCCATGTTTATTGCAAGAGGGTATCCCTTAGATTTTGTAGAAGAACTAAAACAGGAGGTATATACTAAAAGGGAATCAGGCCACTTTGAACCATTACTTAGAGGTGGGAACATGGGTATTAAGATTCACAACAAAGATGGTATGATAAACAATACTAATTTTTTGTTCACTTTTAGTATTGATGCCCAGATTATTAACAACATTGTCTTCAAGAATTGGAAAATCATTACAGAGGATAATGTATTGTTAAAACTATTGGGGGACAAACCTACCATTACTTATAGGCAAGGACAAAATTTTAAACAATTATTAGAAATGACTAATATTAAAATTAACAATCATGCCAATAAAATGGGTATGAAAAGGTGTGGCATGTGTCATTATTGTAAGTATATTTTGATCACTTCTACCATTTCCATGGCTGGTAGAAGCTTTGACATACGGGGTGCCTTTAGTTGTAATTCTAAGGGTGTGGTCTATGCGGCACTATGTAAGAAATGTCCAGCTTTCTACATAGGTAAGACCGACAGACCACTGAAGAAAAGGATATATGAACATCTATATGCCATCCAAAAGAAAGACTTGAATAATGCATTAACCAAGCATGTGCATAGCAATGTAGATCATGATTTTGTCTTTGTAGTCTTGCAACAAGTGCAGCCACAGGTGAGAGGGGGTCCATGGCAGTTAAAACTTGAACTACAGGAGGTTTTTTGGCAGATTCGTACTGCTGCATATCTTGCCCCTGGTTTGAATGAGATAGTGTCCATCAAGTGTTTCTTGAAACTATTTGCCTTAAATAGATGAAATTATTCAATTTATTGTTCATTTCTAGTTGTGATTTGGGATGCTAGAAGTGAAATGGTCTCTATTTCCAAGTACCTTGAGAAAAATAGATGAATGGATATGTATTTATAAAAACATTTAGAAATGCATTTATAAAAATATATACATATAAAAATATATAAAAATGTACAGATATGAAATAAGTATGTTTTAAGTAATATATACATTTATCTATTAACCTTAAGAGTTGACCACTTATTGGGTTAAACAATCTATAACATCATGTATAGTTTATTGCATATATTTATTGCATTTTTTTACATTATTGTATACAATTTATTTTTAAAAAAGTTGTATATATTTTAATGTTATTAAGTTCTTTTAATATAGATAGTCTGCCTATTATATGTATTTTTGCTTGCTTGCTGGGATTAATGTTAGTGTAATTTGTATTAAGAAAATGTGTGGTTTTTAAAAATGGTATTACCTTTTTAAGTTTTCGATGAATAATTATGAGGTCACAACTATTTAAGTATTTAATAAGCACTTTATTGTTTCATGGTTGTTACAATTTTGTCTGAGGAAGGTGGGGAAGATTTTCCTTACCGAAAGCGCTTACAATAAACAAACTACATTAAAGGGTTATTTGGCTTCCTTTGCCTTGCCAGCGTTCTTGGACTTTATTTGCCTTTCTGTTTTTAACTCTGTCAGAGAGCTTGAAATTCCTGGTCATCAACAGAATTAAGGAAACCATGCAGTCACAGGGAGTGTAGGTTTGGCAGAGGTATCACTGCAGGATGGGAAATCAGATCCAGGAGCAGATCCAGCACCCAGGGAGGTTGATGTAGGAAAGGCCAAATAAAGGGGAAACAAACCTGTCAGAGTCCGACCAAAGCAATGAGCTGCCATCTGAAGACACCTAATTAAGTGCACTGTGGGATTATCAAGGGTGCACAGGAGACTCAGAGAACAAAAATCACATAGAAGAGCATCCCTTAGGGAGTATCCCTCAGGAGGAACAGGGCATAAAAACTACTGCAATTCATGTTGGACAGGGAGGCAAAAAGATGTCAACAGGGAGTGCCTCAGTTGCTAAAATCTGTGCCACTACCTTTAGATTCAATGACCCTTGTCAGTCAGAAGGATATTCCTGCTCAAATTGTCTGCCAGTGTGCTGTATTTCCCTGGGGATGTGAGAAGCAATCAGAAACTGCGGACAGGACATTGCAAATTGCCAAACCCTCATGGCCTCTCGACATAGGCGAGAGGAATGGGTTCCCCCTTGCTTGTTCAGATACTAAACCACAGAGGTGCGTCTGTTTGGACAGCAATCAGACCCGTGGGGAAGAGGTCCAGAAAGGCCTGCAACACTGGGGAAGACTGCCCTCATCGCCAAGACAGTGATGTGAAGATATGCCTTAAATCTGAACCAGGTCCTCTGGAAAGCCTTCCCTTTGAAAGGACCCCCCACCCCCAACCCTGAAGGGAAGCATCCTTCATGACCTTGGCCTGGGGAAGAACAAAAGATCACCCTGTCATGACCAGTGGTGAGTCCAACCACCAATGAATGTGGCAGTGACAGCTGTTTGTCAGACACACCAGGAAGTCCACTGGGTGTGTGAGATAAAACCAATGCACTGCTAGAGTCCACTGTACCACTTTCATATATAGAAACTTGCTAGAGGAATGAGACATATGCGGCCATATGCCCAAGGAACTAGAGAACCGCTGCTGCAAAATGTTTGGAATCCTGAAGAATGTGAGATGCTTGAAGACAAAAGGAAGTTAGCCTAGATAACAGAAGTAAACCTGAGTGACCATATCCAAATGGCAGCCTATAAATTCCAACACTTACACTGGTTCTAGGCTGAACTTTTCTTGATTCACTGTAATGCCTAAAAACAGACACAGCTGGAGTAGACAGCCCCAAGTCTTGATGAGACATGTTTTCATGGAAGCAGTTGGAAGTCAACTGTCTGCATACTTAAAGACCTGGAATCCCTGCAGCCTAAGCCTCATGGCCATTACTGCCATACGTTTGGTGAACACCCAGACAGCTATGGTGAGACCAAAGGGCACTGCCTAAAAATGGTAATGAATGGCCCCAGGAATCGCCTGAGTGCCTCTCTATCTTTATGTGATGCTAGTCATCCTTCAGATCTGCCAAGCACATCCAGGTTTTTCCTCCTCAAGAGTGATAGGATGGATGGCACTGTGACCATCCAGAATTTGGTCTGTTTGATGAAGTGATTCAGTTTGTTGAGATCCAGAATTGGTCCAAAGTCCTAGTTTTGCTTTGTTACCAAAAAGAATCTGGAACAGATTCTGGATCCTCATTGGTCTGCTGAGACCTCTGGGACTATTCTGTTTGCTAGCAGTTATTTGATTTCGACTGGTGTGTCCTTTCTATGATGGGGTGGCAAGTCTGGAAAAGATTTTGTTGGAATCCTTTGGAGTATATAAAAAGGGAACTGTACTGCCTCTGCACATGACTCTTAACACCCATGCATTTGAGATGATGGCCTACCAAGCTTTTGGGTGGAGAGCCAAATGAGCTATTAAGACCTCCAGATAACAGCTGGGAAACTATTAAGGAACACTGAAAAGGCCTCCTGCAGAAAGCTCCACAGACGCTTTAGTTCTGCAGACTGCCTCTGCCATTAGGGCTGGTGGCCATTATGGTTACCATCTCTGCCATAGGGAGAACCTTCCCTAGGACTGTCCACTGCACTTTATGAAAAAAAAGAGGTGTTTGTCCCCTTTCTGATTCCTGGAGTAGGATCACTGAGGAGTGGCAAAAGGCACACTGAAGGTAGGCATAACCTTTCCATCCAGTTCATTCCTAACTAATGTCCCTTTGACCTTTGGGCCTAAAGGGGAAGAACTGTTGAAAGAAGCATTGACAAAGGAAGCCTTAAAGCAGTACACAAAACTGCACAAATACATCCAAGCGTGGCAACACGTGGTGATCCTGGTGCCTGCTGTGTGAAATGTCACATCAATCGCACTGGACAATAGCCTCATGGAGATGTTCATGATACACTGAATTGTTGATCACTGAACCTTCGGAGTCTTTTCTGTCATTGTGGACTGCTGGGTCTTCACAATATCTGGCAGACACCAGGTTTTGTTTAAATCTTGTCAAATGAGCAAGGTAGTTGAGTGCATGCAACACAAAGGTTGTTGAAGCATACGTGTACTTTCCCAGGTGGCCCAGAGCCCAGTGCTCTCTGTTGAGTAGACAGACAGGAGAACTCCCTTCAGAGATATTTTTTCATGGCAGCTACAACCACAATAGTGTCAACCTCTGGACTTTTATTCCAATGGAATCTGTAGTTAATTGGGGCCAAAATCCTTTCCTAAGGATTGGTTCATCCACATTAGGTTCCCTCCATGTTAAATGTGACACCAGGTCTATAAGGACATTTAGAGAGGAGACTACCCAGGATGTGGATAGGCCCATCCCAAAGGCCTCCAGAAACACCAACTCCTCCAGTGCAAGGGCTTCTGTTGTCTATCCCCCACACTGTTTCAATAATTCTAATACACTGCCGAAGGAGGCACCATTGTGGGAGAATTTGGGGGAACCTTCCCCTTCATCAAGGTCAGTGTCCTCAGTGAGGGATTCATCAGGGGAATCCAAGTGCTTCCTCTTGCACTTGCCCTTACTCTGTCCCCCTTTGAGTGGAGAACAGGGAGGAGACCAAGGCAAAAGCTGTCCCTGGACCAGCTGCTTCAAATTCACAGGCCAAAAATCATGGGGAAGAGAAAATCCAATCCTGCTGCTGAAGCTTCCCTCTCCGAGTGGGAGAAGATCCTCTCTACAGCTTTGAAAGCCGAAGATGGATAACCAGACCGAGCATTGCTTGGATCAGAGAACCTGAGAGAAGCACCAGTATTAGATGCTGAGATTGGAGCTGAACTGTTGTGTGCCTAAGCTCCCAGTGACAGGAATGATTATGAATTCCAGAGCATCAAACCTGACCCGGGAGCAGTGTCCTCCCTCCGTTCAGAGGTGCACCTGGCTAGGACAATGCCAGAGTTGAAAACGTCAGAATAGGAGTCAATAACTGAAGTGGCCAAGCCGTTGAAGCTGATGAGGGGACAGCAGCACAGCTGAACCCATAAACTCCAGAGATTAAGGGACTGGTGTAGGAAAAACAGAGGTTGGGGCCAATACCTCAGGCAACATGGCCAGGAAGGCTGGGAAGACTTCTTGTTATATTTGAGCCTGCAAAAAAGATTGCATTAGCTGTTTCAAGTATGATGGTTTAATACTCCCACCTGATCTAACAGATCGAGCAGAAGATGCCACCGATGGCAGCTTAGAAGGGATGTAAACCTTTTTTGTTCATCACACCATCCGAATTCTACTCGGGCAGGGAAAGGGTAATTCTGAGGAGAATTCTATTGGTGTAATGGGTGAAAAAAGTGTGTGCACCCTGTCCACTGAAGCAGAGGAGTCCTTCACTAGGAAGGAACTGAGGATGCTGAGGGTGGGAGACTTGGATGTTTCCAACATCAGTAGTACAGGTGATAAGGACTGAACAGACAGAACTGGACCTGGCATTGTCACAGTATGAAGCACTGAAGGTTGGTGAACATTTGGCTCCGGCTGACACTCAGTAGATGAGAAGGACTATTTTAGGTCCAACTTGCTCCTTGGAACAGGACTTTGGTTCCTTGTTCTGGGATCGCTCCCTTTCCCTCTTCTGAGACTTCTTACTATGAGAAGGGAAAAATGAAGAGGCCGCTGAAAGCAGGAGCACCCTTTTAACACTAGTTTGACCCTACATTCGTTATTTGCTCTGGACCCAAAAACCACACAGGCTGAGCAGTCCATTTCTAGATGGGCAATGCCCACACAATACAAACAGCGATTGTATGCATCTTGTGGAGGCAATTTGTTCCTGCAAGCCACACATTTTTTTAAATCAAGAGTTTTCCTCTTCTATAATTAGCACCTACACTAAAATCAGTAAATACTACCAGAACAAGCTCTGGACAATATCAGTACTCCAAAGCTTAAACTAAGACACCCTGCCCATCTAACCGCACTAAAAAAAAAATAATTGAAACACTCTACAGATCTATACGTACCTATAGCTAATAAAATAAAAATACTACACACAAGATTTCTTTTTTTTTTTTAGTTAGAAGACCCCAGAAAGGCAGAGTGGGAACAGAAAAATAACACAGCAGAAAAAAATCACCAATACCGAATATAACACCTACAACTAACTAACAAACAAAGCTAAACTAGAGTACAAGAAATACACACACACACACACACACACACACACACAAAACCAGGCTAGTGCTATCACACAAAATTATTCAAAACTTGGAACTGAAAGGGCCATGAGCCACTCTTGATGGTGACAAATGAAATCTGGGGAGAGAAGAGGAGAACGTGGTATTATGGGTAGAGGAGGCAGAGCTCTCAGCTGAAGACTCTGAAATAGGATGCCAGATGCAATAACCCACAGGTTGAAGACAACATCGGATCTAGGTTAGAAAGCCCCACAGATATAAACATTTGGGAAACCGCCTAGTGACAAGAAGACAAAGAACTTGCACATTTGCAAAACCTGTTGATAGAAGTATATTAACACATACATGTGGCAGACCAGGCTGCAGGAACACAGCCAGTAAAAAAAAAATATCTTTATTAAATTATTCATTGTAAGGAGCACACAATAACAGAAAACAATCTAAACCAAATATTTTCAATTTTCCTGCGTTACATACGTTTTCATTTTAACAATTACCACTCAAGCCAACATTACATACATTGCACAGTTCTTACCTTACACCTTAAACCTCACTCTTCCCCCTTCTGAACATTATTCTGTACATATTATTCCCACAAATTCAGTTTCAAATTCTGCAATCTCCAGCATTTGCTATCTTCCAGAGAAAACATTTTCTAAAGTTTTCTTGGGGTATGTAAATACTTATGGAAACACTTCTAAGTAAAAATCCTAACCTCTGATCATTTCAAAATCAACAACCAAAACTCCCAAAACAAAGAGACTGACAGTTTCCCACAGCTCTACATCTTGGCACTTCACAATTTTCAGAAATACAAAACAAGGAAACCAGAAGGCTAGTGCTAAACATCAGCTTTTCCACCTCTACTAAATTCCTACTACACCCTACCCTTTTTAAAAATGTTGCTAAAAATCTCCAAATTCCTCACCCACATTTCAATTGATCACTCAGAATGGGAATAGTTTCTCCTTTTAAACACACTGTTGTTATCTCCCCAAAAGTTTCATTCCCCAAGAATTTAAAACACTATAGATCTATCTCTAACCTCTACCCCCAACACAATTTCTTTGAAAAGCTAAACTAACAAACAAATAACAGCTATGGCCTACTATCAGACTGTCAGCATGGCTTTCAAACTGCTTTTCAACACCACCACATCCCACTTCACTGATGCCAATAATATCTACTCCAACAGTAATAACAGATTCTTCAACTGCAGCAGTATTTGCTGATATAATCAAAGCCTTTGAAACTGTCAAGTACAGTTAATACTATACAAACTAACAAAGACTAAACTTTGAAGACAATACCATACAACGGTTTAACAGCTACCCAAGAGACAGATTTCAATTTTTTTTCTTTTAAAATTCAACTGTTTTGTAGCTTGGAATGGATTCTTTAAATGAGTTTGCATTAACAATTTCTAAAGGACAAGTATCTTGCACTGTGTATGCTATGTATATACAAAGGTTACACCTGATTGTAATGGAGACCTGTGTTCCTTGTGTCACAAGCTGGATAATTTGTTTACTATTACTAGTAATAAATCTAGACTTACTGATGACTGAACTTGTGTAATTGGCAAAGCTTCGAAAAATGTTAGCACATATATTAATCACTGGACTATTCTGATTAATAATATTAGGCAAAGCAAAAACAGAACACATTTAGGAAAGGTATTGTCCACTGTCTGCAAGATCACTCAACCTCTATTAAACATGACACTACTCATTACAGCTTTGGAATTCAGGATACAAGCATTCAGCAATCCGAAGATTCACAGTACTAATGAAGAAAATAAAGAGCGAGAAAAGAAAGGAAGAAGTTCACAGCAAATAACTAGGAGGAAAAAGAAAATGATTAATGTCTATAATTAAAAGAGAATATATACTAAAAAGGACACAGCTTTGTTATATAACACAGGTTACAGGGAATAACACTGTTCAACCATAAAGGATTCAGTCTACTGAAATGGCATATTTTTTCCAAGAGAAGGTAAAAAGAAAAAGAGAAAAGAAGACTAAGAGGAAGAAATCAAAGCTGAATTTCTAAGGAAAGTAGAACATTACTGTAAAAAAAAAAAAAGAGGAGAAAGACCAAAACTGATAACATGGCTCAAGCTGTGGCAATACAAAGACAGGTGAATTGTATGCCTGCAAATGAAATAAGCAAAGAAAGCAATGAAATTAATAAGACTAATGGAGATGATGATCATTTATTTCCAACAACTGGAGTAGACATCATCGAATTACAAGTTGGAGAGTCTTCAGATCTGGTCAGACATTATACACTACTAAATGGAGATTCAGTTATTAGAGGCTCATATGCAAGTACTTGGCTAATAGCCCTTGTGGGTCATTTTAAGCCTAGCCAGTTTCCCTTTTAAAGGTGAGAATCAAACCCTGTATTTTGTGAATGTGAGATAAACAACTTCATCATTATATTAATCCCAACCTCTGATGCTTACATCTGCATAGAGAATAATAAACAATGAATAGTGTTAAGCTTGTCAGGAGTAAAAATACAGGATGTGAGTAGAGCCTTAGAGTGCCTTAATGTAAGGATGCATGGAATTGATTTTATTCGTGTTGGTACAAATTATCTCATCTTCAACAAGACACTGACCGTTAGGAAACTTGCCGCCCTCTTAGCATAGCATGTATACTTATTAGGACATATTTTTCACAAATCACATATAGAAAAGAGTTTCTGGTCTTTGTGAATAAAATTATTTTTTTGGGTAAATACTTGCATGAAAAAATAGCCCATTTTAAAAAGTGGAAATGTGTAGAGCATGCAGGGCTAATTTTGGGCATATGTGTATTAAGACAGGATGGTATGCACTTGTCAAAATAAGGAAAAATAATTTTTGCAGCAGATATAGTTCAATATTCGACTAATACAAGACAGGAATTTTGCATGGTCAGAAATGTAACAATTCTTGAATTCATGATAAAAAATACTCATAATGTTCAGATCAAAAGGATACCAGCATACTTAACTCAGCTAAAAGACTATAAAGAATATATACTTTCAGAAGTACAACATTTTCTAGACATAAATAATACTCCTGAAGTCTCCATTGTCTATGTTTGGGATGCCTTAAAATCATATCTATATGGACAAAGTATCAGATGGTATAATAACAAAAGGAAATCTTGGGATAAGGAATTGTTAGATATTCAAAGTAAACTAGACTCTTATAAACATAATAATAAAGAAAATATTATGGACAAGAAAGTTATTGAAGAAATAAACAAACTAAATGAGAAATACAAAGAAATTTTGACTCATAAAGTTAAAATAACTTTAGAGAATACAAGTTTTGTCTTATTCAATAAGCCCCAAATACTTACATAGACTTAAAAATAAAACAAAAAGATTGAATAAACAAAACCATATCAAAGAAATCTTTTCTCTAAGGAAAACGAAGAATGTTTCTAGTATACCAGAAATACTGGATGAATTTAGAAATCACTTTCACAAGATTAACCATAACAACATTAACATGGAACCTAAAGATAAAATAAAGGAGTTTATAACCACAAACATGAATAAAAAGCTTAATAAACAACAGATTAAACTATTGGACAAGAGTATTTCATATACAGAAGTTATTACACAAATAAATAAGCGTAAATCAAACAAAGCACCGGGTAATGATGGTATTATACCAGAGATATATAAAATCCTTTCTAAAACTACATATTCATTAATACATAAGGTTTTTATTCTGGCCCAAACTGAGTTAATAACCCCCATCTTGGCAATATACATTTATTTCACCAATTTTAAAACCTAATAAAGATCCAACTAGATGTTCTTCATATCGACCCATCTCATTACTTAATGTTGATTATAAAATGTTTATGAGTATTTTTGCTGATAGATTGAAGACAATTATCCCGGCATTATAGACATAGATCAGACGGGCTTCATTGTAAATAGAAATACTTTTGATAATATAAGAAGAACTTTAACATTAATTGATTTTGCAAATAGGAAAAAGAAAGATTTAACACTTATTAGTCTTGATATAGGTTCAGCATTTGATTCAGTAAGTTGGGACTATCTGTTTACCTTACTGAAATGCACAAATTTCTCTGATGCATTTGTAAATTTAATTGAGCATTTACACAAAGGAACGCTGGCTTATATTAAGGTAGGAACATATGTTTCACAAAAATACCCATTCTTAAAGGTACAAAGCAAGGATGTCCACTTTCTCCACTATTATTCACTTTAGTAATGGAGCCTTGGGCTAATTTGATTAGAAACAGTACTGACATAGAGGGTTTTGAAATAGAAGAAAATACAACATCAAAAATTCAACTTTTGCAGATGATGTTCTAATTACATCAGCAGGATCTAATTCTTCTATGCAGTCTTTATTTGATAAAATGATGAATTTTAAAAGTATTTCTGGTTTAATATTCAATGAAGAAAAACTAAAATACTACCTATATATACACGAAAAATACTCTCATTAGTGATTTTACTAAATATGTACCCAACTCAGGTCAGATAACTTATTTAGGTATAATACTATCTAAAGATATTAAATCTATTATATATAATAACTATAATACCTGTTTTCTTAATATACAAAATCTTTTAATACCTGGAATAATATGTTTTTACTATGGAGGAGAGACTTACAATTATTAAAATGATAATATTCCCCAAGATTTTATACTTAATACAATCAATAATACTTTCACCTACAAAAATAACTATCAAGAAACTGAATACACTAATGTTAAATTTCTTATGGGCACCTAATAGACCTAGGATTGCATTAAAGAAACATACTAATAGCTGGTCTCAAGGGGTATTTCTTTTCCAGACTTTAATTTATATATTATCTCTTCTATTATAAAAGTTATTACTTTATTAATAGATCGGTCATATGTCGCAAAATGGAAAGATTATTGGGAGCTAATTAGTATGCACTTCATGAAAATCTCCTTAACACATAAAAATATGATTATAAATAACTCCATGTTGTGGTTGCTAAAGGAATTTTGTACTTCACCTATTACACCTAAACATATGGTCTGTTACCCATTAAATATTATTATTAGTTATCGTAACTTTATATTCATGCACCCTAAGTATAGGGAATGGAATTTTATTGTATTCCTATAATTTATACTCAGGGTATGCTTATGTCATCTACTTCTGAAGGAGCTCATTTAGCTATAGATAATAATCTAAAGTACTGGTATCAGCTGATATCTGATAATAAAGTTAAAAATCTAGATTTCTTAAAACAAGAATTTGATCTAAGAGAAACTTGCTGGTTAGAGGTTCAGATCTTTAGACAACATCTCATTGATAGAATAGATCTAATGTCTATAACAGTTAAAGAATCTATTCCAAAACTGATTGATTACTTGATAATAAATTTACAGCATAAAGTTTCTGATAAAGGTAAACTTTCATATATACATAAAATTATCAGACAAGAAACTTTTACAATGTAGATTCATACTGGAATTATTTCACCTCTATTAATGGGGACCCACCAACTCAACAAGATAAACAATATATATTGGAATCTGCTTATAGAACTACATCTTCCATTGTCTGGAGACTTTATACATGGAAATTTTTACATAGATCTTTTTATACACCTTTGATGATGAATAAAATTAATAATAAAGATAATCTATGTAAGAGATGTAATGTAGAAATTAATGCTGACTGGGCTCATATGTTTTATGACTGTATGAAGTTGAAAGAATACTGGAAGTCAATTAATGAATTTTTGCAGGCTCTTTTTACAGATAATTTCATTATTTCTAAGTCTCTTATATTATTCAACACACCTGTACCTCAATGTGTTAAAAAGATTAAGCTTCCCTTGTTATGGTCTATCCTAGCAGTGGCTAGGAAAATAATAACTAGAAATTGGATTTCAGATACACCTCCGTTCAATGAATTTAAAAATGTTATGAATATAATGTGTCATATGGAAATAAGCACAATTAGAATGAGAACAACTAGAAAAACATCACATTTTATTGTATGGGATAATTTACAAAATTTGTTAAAAAAATTCTAATTTCAATAGCACAGTATTTTAGTTTAATTAATTGATCTGATTGTAGTGGATGTCTTTGTAAATACTTTAGTTGTTTTGTTGAATATTATAATAATACCTATTTTTAATTATTTGTATAAAATTGTTATGATATTTCTCTTATATGTTAAAACAATAAATTTGTTTAAAAAAAAAAAAAAGAAATGTAACAATTCACAGATAACATTTGATGCATTAATGCTGGGAATGTTAGTATTAACAATAATGTTTTTTATTGCAAAATTTGCTACATTCCCAAAAGATTTATGCTTCTACTGCTTGTGAAACATGACTGGAAACAATTTCTATAAGGGTATAAATGTTTTTACTGTAAAGACTTTCTAACAAAAAAAAAACAGGTGTAGGTGCAGCAATAGGGATTGGAAATTCAGACCTGTGAATATGACATGTTTCATGATAACACTGATACCGCAGATTGTACAACCCAAAAATCTGAGACAGTTTTTAAATATTACATCAATTCCCCTTAAAACATTATTAGAAAAACAGGCATTGTATCAATATGCAGTTTATGAACAATAAATAGTACAAAATTCTAATACCCAGCATTACTGACTGGCAATAATCTACATCAATTTGAATAAAAAGAAATCTCAAATTTTACGAGAGATGGGACAAAAATTTATTTAAAAATCACAAGCATCACAAACAGTTCATATGGTAAAATCAGGGACTATTGAGGGGTAATCTGTTTGTCATGTATAAGGGCCCACCCTACCAGCTGGTTGCCTGCCAGGATAAAAATAAATAAATAAAACTAACCTCATACCCTTTCTGGTTGCTGCTGCTAGTGTCCACAGTGCCTACCCACTTCAATATCCACAAACTTTCTATTTGCCATCACACAACAAGGAGCACAATGTTGTCACTTCCCTACAGGACATCAGTTGGCTAGGGTGCTTTTCTGTCCTTTATTTAAGTTAGTAACACAAACTTGTAGGAAAAACCACCTTTAATAACAAAGCAAAGCTTTCGGGCAGAACCCTTCTTCAATACTAATACAATCAAGTCTGTATACTAGAAGCTTATATACAGGTCTAGAAGTCACATGATTAGCAGCCAAGAATCATGTGACGAACAAGTCTTAAAGTGCAAACAACATAATAAAATAGGGGTTGGGAGGGTGACCTAATGGTTAAGGTGTTTGCCTTGCAAACACAGGGTGCAGGGTTTGAGTCTCACAAGGGATAATTGGCTAGGCTTAAAGTGGCTCGCAAGGGCAGTTAGCTTAGTACTAATCTATGAACCTATGAACCTATAAAAAATCAATTAATAATATTACGCAATCTAGTTAAAATTTGTTTTTAAACTAACTTTGCTGTTAATTCCTGGATATGAATCAGCAGCTAGTCTTAAAATCCATTCAAATTCCTTAGTCTCAAGGCGATTATTCAAATCTCCACCTCTGGCACTAGGACAATTAAAATCAATAACTCTAAACTTAAAAGAATGTTCAGAGCCATGAATATTGATATGCTTATATAGTGCATTATTTTCACAACACCGTCTGATTTCTGAATTATGATCAATAACACGATCTTTCAGCTTACGAATAGTTTTTCCTACATAGAACGAGGTGCAGGATTTACATGTAGCC
The DNA here is from genome assembly GCF_019279795.1 of Protopterus annectens. Classification (NCBI taxonomy): domain Eukaryota; kingdom Metazoa; phylum Chordata; order Ceratodontiformes; family Protopteridae; genus Protopterus; species Protopterus annectens. Next base: position 77,953,323 of record NC_056737.1, on the reverse strand, counting down.
AAATAGATAACACCTGAAGTGTTACAAGTAGCTGAAATTTTAAAATTGAATACTTGACCAGTGCTAGGGTGTGTGAAAATATCACTACCATTACCAAACATCTGTGCACAAGCAATACAGTTAAAACATTGAAAAGTTCCATGCTTAATAGCCAACGTCATAGGCTTAGGTTTATAAAAATCTTTATAACACAATAAGCTTTTGATAGTCTTCATATTTCTATAAGAGAAGCATGGTTTATCACCTACAATAGCTTTCATTTCATCTGAAGCTAATAAAATTATCCAATTTCTTGAGATAATTTGTTTAACCAGGTGACTTCTTCTATTAAAAGTGGTCATATATCTAACTGAAGTCATCTCTTTACTGCTGTTATTATTTTTCTGGGATGTAGTTAACGAAATATCATGCCCTTGATTAAAGCTGATAGGTTTCAAATAAGTCTTCCTAGCCTCTAAAATATCAATTCTTGACTTATTAAGTAGGTGGGCATCATAACCACTCGAGGTAAATTCGACTATGAAATCATCCAGTTGTAACTTGAATACATCATCATCTGTGTTGAGTCTACTTGTCCTAATAAATTGTGATTTTACCACACTTCTGAAAATATGTGGAGCGTGCATACTACTGTAATGTAAATATTTACAACAGCTAACTTCCTTCTTATATACAGAAGTATTAAGAATTCCATCATTCAGCTGGATTTTTACATCTAAGTAACACATAGTATTTTCAGAAACTTGCATTTTAAATTTCAAATAATCAGTTGTGGAGTTCAAATAGTCAACAAAAACATCCAGATCATGAAGTGTACCATTCCAAACAATTAAACAGTCATCAATAAATCTTTGATAAAAACTAATATAGGTAGAAAGATTCCTATTACTATACAGATGTTTATGTTCCCATTGGTAAAGGACTAGGTTAGCGTATGTGTTAGCCACTGAGGTACCCATAGCTATTCCTGTTAACTGTAAATATAAAGTTTCATTAAACATAAAAATATTATTTTTCAAAACAACATCCATAAGACAGCAAATGTTGTCAATGGATTTAAAATCAGGGTTAGGCTGTGTTATTAAAAATTCCCTCAGAAGCTCAAGTCCGGCATCATTAGGAATGACGGTAAATAAGGATACGATATCCAAGCTAACTAAATAATGTCTTTTAGTTTTTATATCAGACTCATTTCTAGTATACCATTGCTGTAGCTTAGATAACAAATCATGTGTATCTTTCAGGATGGTATTACAATTAAGTAGATGTGGTTGTAACTGTTTGTGCAAGTAAACTGAAACCGGTTCTGTAATCCAGCCTCCACCTGAGACGATAGGTCTCATTGGTGGGTTATCCATAGACTTATGTATTTTTGGGATACCATACAAATGAGGTATCAAAGGACAAGGTACAGTTAGAAAATGAAACAAATCAAGGTCGATGTCACCATTAAGCTGAAGTTCAAATATTACCATGTTGATATAACTCGCACATTTCTTTACATCAGCATGTGTAACTATTTTAAATGCACTCTCATCATTCAAAAGTAGAGAAACAGCTGAAAAATATTTATCTCGGTCCATAATAACAGGCATACCACCTTTGTCCACTTGCTTTATTACAATGTCATTATTATTTTGTAGACTTTTTAATGCTTCATACTCTGGTTTTTTGGTCTTTATTTAAGTTACTTATTTTTATTTATTTTTCTGAATAATGAAACAGATACATTTCTTTACTCAAAAAGAATAAAGGCCAGAAATGTGCCCCCAGTCAAACACTAGATGGCTAATGATAAATGAGGTATTGTGATGATTTTTTGAAAATGAGCAGCATTTTGTTGATGACATAAATGAAAGTTGGCAAGATTCTTTACCAAGTTAGCTGGAGGCAAAGAACAGAAAGCCTTTTCAGCAATCCAGTATATAGTGTCCTTCCTTTTCAGCTCCAAGGTACTCCTGCGCCATTTATACTGCTTGCCATCACATAACAGAGTACAATGTTGGCACCTCCCCCAGGACATCATTTGGCTGCAGTGCGTTCCTGGGATTTATTTTATTTATTTATCTTTATTTATTTTTACTTCTTTTTCTAAATGAAGAAATGGGTGCATTTCTTTACACAGAAGAGAGAATAAGGGTTAGAAAGGTGCTTCTAGTCAAACAGCACCCTACATGGCTGATTAACAATCTGGTTCTGTAATGATTTTAGGAAAATGAAGGGCATTTTGCAATTTGACAGCTACCCAATACACAGGGTTTATGAACTATGAGAAAGTTGGGGAAGACAATACTCTTTACCAATATAGCTCTAACAAAGACATACTTACAGATCGCACCAACTTCTGAAGACAAAGAAAAGGAAGCTTTTTCAACAGTCAAGAATACAGAGCCCTCACTAAGCTAGGCATCGACCCCTATATCACTAGGTGGGCTGCAAACCGGCTCACATATAGAGCCTGCAGTGTGAAAGTAGCTGACTCCAAGTCAGACTGCCGACCAGTCACCAGTGGAGTCCCACAGGGTTTGATCTTGGGTCCTCTCCTGTTTGGTATCTACTTCTCTGAAGTCCAGGCCAACATGAAGGGACTCTGGCTGACAAAGTATGCAGACGATTGCAAGTTGGGAGCTATTACTAACTCCACAAGTGATGTTGACATCCTGCAGAAAGGCCTCACTAAGACCAGTGATTGGTGTCAGAACCAGGGCCTTAAGCTCAATGCCAAAAAATGTGTAGTCATCCCCTTTGGGAAAAACTCAGTTCTCATGAATTACCACATCTATGGTAGTCCACTGAACACAGCAAGTGTTATAAGAGATCTGGGAACACAGATTGACAGCAACCTCTCTTTTGACCACCACATTCCCACTGTGGTCAGAAAGTCCTTCTATGTGGCACACCTCATTACTAATGGTTTTGCATCCAGGAAGAAAGAGGTCACTGTCTCCCACTACTCTTCCCTCATTAGGCCAATCATAGATTACAATGTCCCATTTGGCATGTAGCTCACTAGACACCTGAAACAACTGGAAAGGCCGGAAAAGTAACTCACAAAGATGATCCTAGGCCTTAAACAGTTGTCCTATATGGACAGACTAAAAAAACTCCAACTATTCTTGGTCTCATATCGCACTTGGAGGTGATCTCTGCTTGACTTACAAAGCCATGTCTGGCCTAGCTCTATTAGAAATGCTACATCTAAAGAAATCCCAGTTCCTCTGTACCACATGCTCTAGAGACCTCAACCTCATTACCACAATCAACAGAACATGCTGGAGGGACAGGTTCTTAACCCAGAGACTGCCCATGCTATGGAATAGACTTCCCATACATGTCAGAGCACCTCACTGGCCCTCTTCTACAGAAATCTTTAAGAGTGGAAGGGAAATAGAAAATTCACCCCGGGGATCACTCCAGTGGCTCTACTCGACAGAGGCACTGGGAACTAATGTTGGGTGGCACGATGCCAGGGTAATCCTATGGGCTAGGCTTGTAAAGGTTCCAGGGCCATCAGCCTAGTACACACCTATGAGCTACACGGCACTCCTGCATCCTTTCAGAAGTTAATGGGCAGTCTTAAAAGTGTCATGACAAATATGCTGCCGCTAACTTAGATGATAGAAGGCTGGTACTTCCAACCTAGCTAAGCCAGATTGACAGTCAGTGCCTACAGCAACAAAATAGACATGGCAGACAGAAAATATTTATATTATGTAATTTGTAGGATGGTTACACCCCGGAAAGAAAAAAATGAAAAAAAAAAATGGAAGCTGCAAGAAACTGGCCTATTGCTAGTAGGAAGTAAGCTAGAGACATCTTGAAGTTACCTGGATACTACCAAAAATTTGTATCCCATTTTACAACACCTTCTCCTTTTACAGATCTGACTAAAAGGAATATACCCCTTAAAGTGAACTGAACATTAGAGAGAAGCACAAAGCAGCGGTATTACAGACCTTTCGTGGAGAAGAGCATCCCATATGTTTTTAAAAGAGCCTTAATAAATTATCGCTTAAGACACAGGCACACATATTAACAGAAAACCAACCATGTTAGCATTTATCACATTCACGCATTATACACTGCCATATGGGTTGTCTTTCTTTCTAACAATTGTTCACTCCAAAATTACATAAACTGCTCAATTCCTGCCTTCCCTTAAACCTCACTCCTCCTACTGAACATTATTCTGCATGTAGTGTTCCCACAAATTCCTTTTATTTCCAAGTAACCTGCTCCTTCCCTTTTCTAAAAATCCCACCCTTAATTTTTTTATCTCCTTTAAAATATTTACTACTTCAAATACAGCTGGTTTAAGAGTTTTGATTTCTATTTTCTAGCAACTATATTTTGGCAGCCAATGGCATTCAACTTAGTAAAGCATTACTATGTCTAAGCAATGCAGATTCTGTGACCCACCTTAAAAGAATTATTTTCTTAGTTAAAGCCATTTGCTTTATCAATATTTCAGACAAAGCACTCTGCACAGCATTTTTAAAATCTGCCAACTGGTTGCACACTCAAAAAACATATTCTAAGTTACATCTTTCTTTTTTATCACGCCTCAAGCATTTGCTATCAAGATAAGGAAAAATTCACTAAAGTCTGCTTGGGGTATACAAATACTTATGCAAATACGTCCAAGGAAAAATCCTAAACCTTCTGGAATTTGTTGCATACATGTGAGCCAAACAGATGTGCTACTACTGTTTCATTATAAAAAAAAAATCATTCCCACTCTTTCTTCTCAATCTTTTCTAACTTCCTTTAATTGATTCTTATAGCTGTCGAGTGATATTTTACATGCCCTACTAATGATCCATTTTTAAGAGAAGCTTCTATTCTAGACTCAACTAAAAACTCTACCAGAGCAGGTCTTTCCCTTAAAATTCCCCTACCCATTTCCCTTTGCCTGTATTCTGAGATCAAGCTTTGGTAGGGAAGGCAATCCAAATGTTTGCTATCCCATTCTGTTACTTTTTCTTCACTAGTTATTTGCTCCCAATACCTTGCCACCATTGCCAAGTTTCTCCAGTAAATTCCAGTATCCTCTTCCCTACTTTTATACCACTACTTGCAGTCATATGTACTGGCAAAATCTCATTTCTCCATTCCTGTGCTGACGTGGTTCTTAAATTATGTTCTGCAACTTAATGGATATAATATTTTGTATGGCTGCTGTTGTTATTCTCCACAAGGATCTGCATCCAAAATCTTACTTTTTCCTTATTTCTTGAACTTACCCCATTTCATCATCATCCCTTTCCGATTTGATTTAAAATTGTCTGCTTGTTTTATGTGCAGGTGCAGCTTCAACGTATTCATTCAAGTCAGGTAATTCTAAACCACTTTGTTCTAAGGGGAGGATCAACTTATGCCACACAATTTTTGCCCTCTTTCCCTTACAAATAAATTCCTTAATTCTCTATTATTGTCCACAACTTCTACTCTGGCTTACAAAAATATGCTTGACCTGTATTAAAAAAAAACAAAGGAACTATAATCATTTTTATTGCTTGTATGTCACTAGTCATATTCATAATCAAGAGCTTTCAGTTTCTCAGTTTTTGTATTCTCTTCCCATGTGTCTTTAGTCTTCATAGCATAATATTTTTAATCCATACAATTAACAGCTTCATCTTATCATGTCCCCATAAATATGGACACTGCTGAAGCAATTCATGTGTAGGTGTGTAATTTACTGCTACAGTCTTTGCTATATCTTCATGAACTTTTTGTACCCTGAAAAGACTTCAGGCTGTCCCAAAGTATTCCAAAACTGAATATCCATTTATGGCTTTATCAAGTAAGAATAATATAACCTGCAAACCTTTATTAATTACAATACCAATTATATCCTTGGATTTGTGAATGCCTTATTTTCTTTGCAAATGGCTCTAAACATAAAGCAGAAGTGGAAAAAGAACATCCCTGCTGATTCATATGTTCAAACACAGCTTGTTGGAGAACAACACTCCCATCGTAATTCTCAACCCTGACCCTTCATATATCCTCTTAATTAACTATTATTTTATCAGGAAATGCAAATGTTTCCATTGCCCTACTCATAAAAAACAGCTAACTCTACTGAATGCTTTCTTTATATCAAGACCCACTAACAATAGTGGCATTTTTGTACATTCTTGATCATCATTCTGTTAATATTATCAAATGTTTACCTCCCCTCCATAAAACCACACAAAACCATGTCTATTAATGTTGGCAACACCTTTACTATTATCTTAGCTAGCATAGACAAACATTTTATAATGATGGTTTAAAACTATAAAGATGGGTCTGAAACTCTCTTTGGGCACGACAGCCACCACAGTTTTTTTTCCAAGATGCTGGTGCTTCCCCTTTTTGAAAATACTGTTATGTAAACCTTCCAGATTATCATCACTTCTTCCATCTTATCTTCCAAACCTCCACAGGAATACCATCTGTTCCTGGAGATTTCCGAGATGACTGTTTACACTTCAAGCTTTTTATCTCATCTCCTATCTTAATTGTTAGCAGTTGAACCTCATCTGCCTCTAACCGTGGCATAATTATACCTTGCCATACTTAAGTCTTCCATAAATATTTCCATTTGTGCTCTTTATTTCCACATTTCTTTGTGTTATTTCACACAATTTCCAAAATATCTCTACAGTATCTCTGGTTATTTTTTTTTTATTTTATTTTTTTTTTTGGTCATAGTCTCCTAAGTTTGGTGAAACCCCTTTCTTTCTGTTGTCTAAGCTTTTATCAAAAATATTTGCTTAATAGGACTTACAAGATGGCTGCACACTGATCAGCAGCTTAACTTCAGCTCACCCAGTATGAAAACAGAAAATGAGAAACAGCCAATGATATTGTCAGCCCAAGTAAAATGCAGTTACTGGCTAGTAAGTACATTGTCTGGATGCTAGCAAGGTAGAAATGTAGAAAATCTGAAAGAAAACAAACCAGAAAAGGTGAAGAAAAGACACTGTCTCAGAAGAATCCTGCAGCTGTTCAGACAAAAGCAGTTCAAGTTTCATCTTTGATAAAAGAGACAGCTTCTAATAATTTAGAGGAAAAAAATAAGTCAAATGTGGTCAGAGTTTATCAAAACAAATGAATGAAACATTGAAGTATATCAGCTCAAATAAAAAAGACTACACAAATGGTAGAAGCTTTAAACAGCTATTCCAAGGAACTGATAACACTGCCAAAATCAGAGGTTGAAATGAGAAAAAGGCTGGCTGAGTATGAGACTGCTCAAGAAGAAATGTTTTAAAAATGGTAGAGTTAGAGGGGAAAGTATGCAGATTTTCTGCTGTAGCACTGAAAACTGAAAGGAGTATTAATTTTATGCAAGCACAAGCAAGTAAATTGACTCATATTCCACAGCAGAATTTGATAACTGAAGGGGCACATTATATGTATGCTCCAAACCTGGCCATGAGAAAAGCAGCCAAGACCTGAATTAGTAAAGATGCAATCATACCAAAAGAAAGAGTTGAGTCTGACAAAATTATGCCAGAAGGACAAAGTGTTCAAATTTGTCAACAGTAGTATGTTTGTGGAAAATGATTATTTACTCTATACTAGGCAAGATAGAAGTAAATGTATCCCTGCCATCAGGGAATGTAGACAGACAGGTGTGAGAGTCAAGCTGTTGTATCCAACTGTCTTCAGAAGATTTTTTTTTTGTTATAGAGGATCAAAGTCACTGTTGATGCAGAACAAGCTAAGGAGAAAATACAGAATTTTGTCCATCAAAGGGGAAAGTCATCAAACAGAAGGGAACTCTGCTTCTCATTCTTCTGACAGTAAGGATCATAGACTTTGACAGTGAAAACTTTTCCAAAGTTGCAAAGGAAAATGCTTGATAAACAGAAAAAAGCACAGGAACTGGCTAGAAGAATCGTAAGTACCTTGGATTTAAACTGGAATAAGAGGTTGGGAGATGGAGGTAAACAGGATAAAGACCAGCAAGACTGAAATTAGTGAAAAAAATCTGAGACTATAAAACATCATATATACATGATGACTTTACAAGAAAAAAATCATGAGAAAGCTCTTCTCTCTTTTTAGTTTTAAGAAATGTTTGCATTACAATGTAAAAAAAAAAGAAAAGAAAGGCTGGACAAAAGCATGTTTAAGTCAATAGGTTTTAATCATGGTCTTCTGGGGTGGGGGATGGGGTGTAAAAGTGCACTGATTACAATATATGTAGAATTGAAATATTTCCTTTTACTTTTGACAATGCCATTGGTTTAATCTAAAGAGTTTTTAACTTGTGAATGCAAGTGAGTTTTAAAAATGAGAAATCACAATGAAATAAATAGTTTTCTTTAAGCAAATAAATCTTCAGTGCCAGCTGAGAAATCAGGAGCGGAGGACAGCTCTGCTTTTTGATCTCATGGAAACAAGCTGATTAAAGGTGAAGGCAATAAACTGAGAGGTCTGGAACTGTTTTCTGAGAGAAACAAAATTAAAAGGTACAAGGGCAAGGAGTTTCATAAAAAAATAAAGTCTGACATTATTGGAAGTGAATAAAAGAGCAGCTTTTCTGGTAATTTTTAATTTAATGTGTTAACTACAACTCAGTTTTATTTAAAGATAGCTAGTGTAGTTTTTCCTGAAGGCTAAATGTTAATGTATTCTGTAAATATACAAGTTGTTTTTCACACGTAGGAGGGGAATAAAGATAAGACAAGAATGGACAGTAATTAGTGTAAGGAGATCTTAGGATGAATAATCTTAATTTTAAATTAGGTTTTGACTGTGTGCACAGCTGTCGATTTGGAACAATTGTTCCTATCAGGGGGATTAAACCATTATTTGAATACGTACATAGATGGATGTGTTTGTTTTAAGTTAACAAGTTATGAGTTTGTTCTGGAAGTGTTTTTTTTAAGTTTTTTTACTAAAACAAAACGTATTGTAAAATGTGAAATAAGTTAAAATAGAAATGACAAAATAAGTCTATACGTGATCAACCTGCCAAACATTAGTGGATGCATGTAATACAAAAGCTGGAAATAGGCATTTAAAAAAGCTGTCACATTTCATAAGTGGGAATAATAACTTCTTATTATAATGGCTACACTAAACATTATTTTGGAACATGAATGGCCTCACAGGTATAGACAACAAGGTAGGAGTATCAAATTGTATTAAAATATGCAGAGTGCAACTAGCAATGCTACAGGAGACACACTTGGAAAGAAATAAGCATGTGAAATTGAAGAAAGGATCTCAGGAGGGATAATCAGCAAAATATCAGGGATAAAGGAAAATGGGAGTAGTTATACTAATTGCCAGAGGAACTCTCATAGTGATAGAACAGGGAAAAAAAGATAGTAATGGTAGATTTGTGGTAGTAAGGTGTTACTGTCAAGGGAGGAGGATTATGCTGGTATGTATTTTTATTCCACCTAAAACTCCTACTACAGAGTTTCAGAAATTGTCAGGAGAAATCAGCTTTCAGCAGGGAATACTACTTACAGGTGGGGACTGGAACTTGATTTGCAACAGTAAGGATGTATCTGGGGGACCTAAAATAATAAATACAACAAAAGAGGGAAGATTTCTGAAGAAATTTATGAAAATGTTTGGTATGGAAGATGCAAATTCAGTAGTAGGAACTCTGAGAGAATTTATGTATTACTTCCCAAGGTACAATAACTGGGCTAGACTAGACAGAAATTATATTTCGCAGCAACGTGCATTTAATTGAAAGCTTTGACACACATCAAATAACTATTTCAGATCATGCACCAATAACACCTAACATAAAAATGCAGGGTAATAAAGTACAAATAATGCACTGCTGCTTCCCCAACTACCTGTAAAAAGAGCATAAATTAAGGACTGGCTTGTGGAAATTACTCAAGAGTTATTAGGGAAGACAGAAATTTCTTCAGAAGTTATATTTACTGAGTGGGACAGAACGAAAGTATAATTTAAAATACAATAAAAAGAAAAGAAAAAGAAATATAGTTAAAAAGTAGCACGAATTACTTGAGAGGGGCTGGCAAAGGTTAAAGTATTACAGAATAAGCAAAATCTCACAGAACAAGAACAGGCACAAATGCAGCGTGCTAAAGAGAATATAAGGGAATATATACATAATATGCATGAGTTTAACAAGACTGCTGTTAAGCAGCTGTTTTTTGATAACTCCGGAGCACAAAAACTTTTTGCATGACTTAGGCAACAGAAAGTAGAAAGGGTTGTTGCTAAACTTAGGGAGCCTACAGCACAAAAAATAGGCAGATATTCTGTAAAGGTCTTAGAGGTATTTTGGAAAAGTTATGACAATTTGTATAAAGCAGAGGAATGTGTAAATCAAGAAAGAACGCAAATGGAAATACTTATGGAGGACTTGGCTATGCAAAGGTTAGAAGTAAATAAGGGTTAACAATTAACAGTTAAGATAGGAAGAGATGAGATAAAAATGGTGGTGTAAAACATCTGCTGGAAAGTCTCCAGAAATGGATGGTATTCCTGTGAAAGTTTGGAAGCTAGGAGGGAACAAAAGTGATAAAGATTTGGAAGGTTTTGTTTAACAGCATCTTAAAAGGAGGGGAAGCACTAACATCCTCAAAGAAAGCTGTGGTAGTTGCAATACCTAAAGATGGTAAAGACCCATCAGGCCAAGCTTCATATAAACCCATTTCAATTTTTTAGCCACAATTACAAAATGTTTATGACAATAATAGCTAAAACAGTGGCAAAGATGTTGCCAAAATTGAGAGATATAGATCAATGTGATTTTCTGAAGGGGAGACAAATATCTGACACATAGAACAATGAAGATACAGAGAGAAGCAAAGGTAAGAACATATTGTGTTGTAGGATGCAGAAAAAGCAGTCAACAGAGTAAGCTTGGATTTTATAAGTATGGCAATGATAACTAGGAGGATATATGAGGGATCGGAAGCAAAATTTAATGTGTTAGGTTCCTCTCTGATAAGTTGTGTCTCAACAGAAGAACCAAGCAGTGATGTCCTCTTCCCCCTTTGTTATATGCATTATATTTAGAAGCACTGGCAAAATTAGGGACTCAGAAATTCAAAGATGTAATTAGTATGGTAATCAAGAAAAGTTTACTTTATTTGCCCAAGATATTATTTTGTACTTGATACAGTGTTGCAGAACATTTTGAAACATTTTCAAGTCTTTTTGGGATATAAAATTAATGAAGACAAAACAAAGACTATAGCTGTAAACTATGTACAAACACATGAACTGATTCAGCAATACCCATATTTATGGAAACATGATAAAGCTAAGTATTTAATAAGAGTATGGGTTGAAAAGTATTCTGTTATGGCAGCTAAGGATATCTGGGAAGAGATTAAATAAAAATTATATAAAAAAACTGAGAAAATGGAAGCTCTTGTTTATGGATATGGATAGGAAGATAGAAGCAGTGATGATGTTTTTAGCTCCTATACAGATCAGGCAAATTTTATCAACCAGAGGATAAGTTGTGGACAGTAATTAAAGAGTTGAAGGATTGTATCTGGGAAGGGAAGAAGGCAAGGTTCAAGTGGGATAATTTATCCTTCCAACAGAACAAGGTGGCTAGGATTACGTGATTTGAAGGTGTATTTCAGAGCTACAATGTTAGCGCTCCTATACACAGCACAAGCAACATGCTAGAATTCAAAGTGGAAAGGGAGGACGATAAAATGGGGGAAACACAAGAAATAAGGACAGACTGGGATTGTGGATGCAGATCCTTAAGGAGAACAGCTACGGCCATACAGAATATTATTTTTGTAAAGTAGCAGAAAGTGTCCTAAGAACTAAGTTAACATGAGAACGAAGAAAGGTGATTCTACTAATAGGGATGATTTCAATTAGGAGTACACAGAATAGGCAAGACGGAGATGGAATTTACTGGAGAAAATTAGCAAAGGAACCATGCTATTGGGAGCAAATAATTCGAGAGACAGAGAAAGGTAAAGTACAGTTGTGTACACTTACCATAAATGTAGATGTTTGAGTGTATTCACTGTTGCAGTCATTACATTTGAGGTAATCTGCTGGCAGGATGCCCTCAGTCGGACTGATTAACAAAGTCTTGGGTCCTGCGTTGGTTGCTGTCCCTTCTTCCATGACGTCAGGTCATCAGGGATATAAAACATGCAGCCGACGCCATTACATCAGCTTTCTTGCCCCAGATGTCAGGTGCCCCCCAAATGGGGAGCAAAATATATATATATATATATATATATATATATATATATATATATATATATATATAATAAAAAACACAAAACATACACCTCCAAACAAAAGCAAATACAACAAAAAGGCTTTTAAAGACAGTAACAGAAATGAGAGGTATAGTTAGAGAAAAAAACAGGAGGCTGGAGGGAGGGTAACTAGGACTGCAACAGTGAATGCACTCGAACATCTACATTTATGGTAAGTGTACACAACTGTACTGTGTTCTTCGTATTTCACTGTTGCAGTCATTACATTTGGGTAGAATCCCAAAGTTATGGCTGGGAGGATGGATTTATACAGCATTAGGGGCAGCTATAAGACCCTGCTGGACAGCAGTGGCAAAGCCTGCTCTGGATTTAGAGAAGATAGGTAAATGATAATGTTTGGTGAACGTATGAACTGAGCTCCAGGTAGCAGCTTCTAGAATGTCTCTGGTAGGAACCCCTCTGAGAAAGGCTGCAGAAGTAAACATGGCCCTGGTGGAATGAGATCCGATCCCCTTGGGGACAGGTTTACCATGGTGCATATAGCAGAAATGAATACAATGGCTTATCCATTTGGAAATAGTCTGCTTTGAAATAGCCTTTCCCTCTGCCTCTACAGCAAATGCCACCAGTAATTGTTCAGATTTTCTTAGAGATTTTGGCCTGTTTAAGTAGAATCTTAGTTGTCTGTGTACATCCAATGAATGCAGAATCCGCTCACCCTTGTTCTGTGGATTTAGGAAGAAAGTTGGCAGATGAATGGTCTGATTGAGGACCACACTAGATACCACTTTAGGCATAAAGGATGGATTGGTCCTGACAGCCACCCTGTCCGGATAAAAATTAATGAAAGGCTCCACAGCCATAAGAGCCTGTAGTTCTGAAATCCTTCTAGCTGAAGTAACTGCTAAAAGAAAAGCTGTTTTCCAAAAGAGAAATTTTAGGTCTGCAGTAGCAGCTGGCTCAAAAGGAGGTGTAGAGAGTTTTTCCAAAACAAAATTGAGGTCCCATGCAGGAGTTGGTGCACTCCTGGGAGGTCTTAAATTTTTGGCCCCTCTGAGGTACTGCTTTAGCAAAGGATGAGAAAAGAGGGGAGGCTCTGTGTTGTAATGAGCTGAAATGGCAGAGGCATGGATTTTATGGAAGAAAAAGATAGGCCCTTGTGAAGCATCTCACTTAAGTATTGCAGAATCTGAGGAATATTGGTCATTGCTGTACTTATTCCTTGTGCTTGGTTCCAGACACAGAATCTTTTCCATTTGCCAGCATAAGATTTTCGAGTACTAGGCCTTCTAGCCTCCAAAATGACATTCATCACAGGTTTGCTGAGAGATGTAACTGGTGAAATTAGTTGATTAGCCATGCTGCAAGATTCAGAGTTGGGAGCTGAGTGTGCAGAATTTGACAGTTCTGCTGAGACAGTAGGTAAGGTGTCTGAGGCAGGTACCACGGAGGAAGGTGTGACATATTGCGCAGGAGCAGGTACCAGTGTTGGCGAGGCCAGTCTGGAACAATCAGAATCATTTTTGTTTTTTCCTGTCTGAATTTTAGTAAGACCTTGGAGAGCAGAGGCAGAGGGGGAAAGGCATAGACTGATAGGTTTTTCCAGCTGAAGGATAGAGCATCCACTTTCCAAGCTTTTTTGTGATGAATTCTTGTACAGAATTTGTCCAACTGATAGTTTTGGGGTGAGGCAAAAAGATCTATGTCTGGGCTCCCCCATTTGCGCGTCAACATGCTGAAGATTTGTGGATCCAGTTTCCATTTGTGTGGGTCCATAAGATTTCTGATTAGTTCATCTGCCAGAGTATTTTGCTTTTCTGGCAGGAATTGAGCTTGTAGATGTATTTGATAAGTCAAGGCCGTGTTCCACAATGCCATGGCTAGTCTGCAAAGGGGGTAGGAATGGGTACCCCCTGCTTGTTTATGTACCACTTGACTATGGTGTTGTTTGTCTTTATTAGTAGTTGTCATGGATGAAGATAGCCCTTGAAGGCTGTCAGAGCATTCTGTACAGCTAGCATCTCTTATTGACTGATATGTAGGTGCATTTGATTTGGGCTCCATTGGCCATGAATGCATCTCCCTGCCAGATGCGCCCCCCCCCCCCACCAAGCATAATCTGATGCATCTGTAGTCAGGGTTTGGGCGGCAGGGAGTGGAATGAATGACAGTCCCTTGTTTTGGTGGCAGGCCTCTGCCCACCATAGGAGCTCTAGTTGCAGGCAAGGAATGATAGGCATCATTGTTTCCAGGCTGTGACAATGTTGACTCCATAAGCTTTTTAGGTACCAGTGAAGTTTCCTCATATGCAGTCTTGCATATGGAATTAGAAGAATGCAGGAGGCCACGAACCCCAAGGCCTGCAGAATTTGTCTTGCAGATAGCTGGGTTTTTGTGGCCACCTGTTTGAAGTAAGTCATCAATTGAATTTGTTTTTCTGGCATAAGGTAAGTCATCTGGGCAGTTGTATTCAAGCTTGCACCCAGGAATGTAATTATTTGAGAGGATACCAGTTGTGATTTCTTTTCGTTTATGGTGTACCCTAGACAAGTTAGAAGCCTTTTCACAAACACCAGATGTTTTAGAAGAGTGTTCTTGTTTTCTGCCTGAATTAGACAATCGTCCAGGTATGGATACATTTGAATATTTCTTTGCCTGCAAAATGCAATTACTGGTGCCAGGCACTTTGTGAAGACCCTGGGTGCAGTAGATAAGCCAAAGGGCAGTGCAGAGAATTGGTAATGCAAATAGCCTGCTTTGAAGTGGAGGCATCTTCTGCAAGATTCCCTGATTGGGATATGCAGGTAAGCCTCTTTTAAGTCTAGAGTTACCAACTAAGCATCCTTGCCTAGCATAGGTAATAACTGTTGGAGAGTCAGCATCTTGAATTTTGTAATATCCAGAAATGTATTTAGAATGGATAAGTCCAGAATTGGACGCCATGATTTGTCTTTTCTGAGTACCAAGAAAAATCTTGAATAAAAACCTTGTCCCTTTTCCTTTTCTGGTACTGGTTGAATAGCCCCCATATTCATGAGGGATATAACTTGTTTCTGTGCCTCTGCCCACTGATTTGGAGGCAGATCTGGCCATCCGTTTGGGAATGGCAACGTGTGGAATTGAAATCTGTATCCATGGGATACTATATTTAAAACCCATTTGTCCTGGGTTATCAGTTGCCAGTTTTGTGTATGAAGTGCTGGCTTTCCCCCCAAAGGGGTGGCCAAAAGATAAGTGCTTGGTGATTGCAGTGGAATGTCATTGAGACTGTTTACCGTAGGAAGGTGCCTTGTTACTTCCAAATTTGGAGGTGGAGGCACCCCATTGCTTTGTTCTATAAGTTCCTTGCGACTGAAACCTGGAGCCTTTGGAGTCTGGGTTTGACCTTAGTGGGTACTGGAAAGGACCAGTTCTTAGTAGGCCAGTGCCTACTGAATCTGGGTGGCTGCACTTGTAGGAAATCTTTCACAGTTTGCATAGATTTAGCTTTATCTTGCATCTTTTTCAAAACTTCTTCAGCCTTATTACCAAATAGACTGTCCTGTTGTAAAGGAACATCCAACAATTTTGCTTTAACATGGTCAGGCAGATTTTGCTCCTTGAGCCAAGTATGCCTTCTTATCACAGATCCAGTTACAACAGCCCTGCAAGAGGCCTCCAAGGAATCAAAACCACATTGCAAATTATGTTTTCCAACTTGTTCAGCTGAATGCAATAAATCCTGCAACTCTATTTTCCACAGTCAGAAATCAACATCATTTTCTGTTTAAGTAAACCCCTGACATGCTGTTGATATTTAAGCATATGAAATTGACAGTTTAAAGCCCTGATTGCCAAGGTTGCAGACATGTAAACCTTCTTACCCCATCTACCCAGCACCCTGGAATCTCTATCAGAAGGGGTAGGAATTTTAGCAGTAGAAGCCTTAACGCCCTTGGGACCCTGAGAAATGATTTCAGGGTCAGCAGTAGGGTTTTTAAAGATGAATTTGTGGGAGTCAGGAACCCTGTAGTATCTAGGTTACTAGGAGCCGGAGGCAGGGAATCAGGAGCCATACTGGACTCTGAGAAAACATCAACAATGTCTAGAACAGGAGAAGAAGGAAATCCCTAAGTCTCTTTTTAGATTCTGAGAAATCCTGACTCTCCCAGTGAAAGTGCTCCCTTAAGGTATGCAAAGTTTCTCCAAATGAAAAATCCTCAGGAGGAGAAGCAGAAGGGATGGAATCTTCTGCATCAGAGTCCTCATAAGTGGGAACAGATAATTCCTGATCAGAAGAGGAATGAGAAGAAATAGAAACCTGATCTGAAGATTCATAGTCAGTGCCTTGCCTAGGCCTCTTAGCAGGAGGGGGATGGGTACCCCTGATCAAGGTAATTAAATCCTCAGCCATTTTGATCATTTGTTTTTTAGGCTTTGGGGCCTGTACACGTGGCCCAAACGTCGGTATTTTAGACATAGAAGTAGTTTTTGGCCTTAGTTTTGAAGATGGCGTCAGTTTAATATACAAATCTTTAGGCCTGAAAACACCCTCAGAAGCCGGTGCCTGCTCAGCGGCTCCGGACCCATCTAAGGTAGAGACATCCACGGGTTCAATACTTAAAGTATCTCGCGACATACCGGACTCCGAATGGGTCTCGGTAGAGGCCTGCAAATCAAAATAAGAGGGTATTAGGGGCTGCGAAAGCGCCTCACTGAGTACCGGCGACTGGCTTAGGAGAAGCTTCATCGGTTTTGGACCTCGACGGTCTGTCTCTGTCTTTTTATTTGCGTTTTTTAGGTATTCCGGTAATTGGATTGCTAACCAACAATATTTCTGGATAGTTAAATCTCGAGCTAAAATATTTAGAAGCAAAAATATACCGACGTTTAATAGTGCATTGATTAAATTTAGCACAAAACCGACAGCAAGGCAAGTTGTTGTCAGGGCCTAGGCAAGGAATATAGTACAAATGAAAATCCTTATGAGGTATTTGCTTCCCACAAGTAATACAATTATTAACTTTTACTGACATTGGTAAGGAGCAAGAAAAAGTTTCCTCAACGCGGTATTTAGCTTTTAGTTGAAGACTTCAGTTCTGAAACTCGAAAACGAAAATTTCAGTATTCAGCCGACCGGCACTTGCGAACTGCTTCTGCTTCGGGCACCACGCATAAAGAAAGACTGATGTAATGGTGTCGGCTGCATGTTTTATACCCCTGATGACCTGACGTCATGGAAGAAGGGACAGCAACTGACGCAGGACCCAAGACTTTGTTAATCAGGCCGACTGAGGGCAACCTGCCAGCAGATTATCCCAAATGTAATGACTGCAACAGTGAAACATGAAGAACATCAGAGTGGGAACAGGTCAAGACGACATTTGGACTGCAAGCTATAGACTACCATCTCTAACAGAGATTAACAGAGTACAGGCAAAGACAAAGGAATAGGGGAATCCTAAGTGAAAGACCTGTTCTGGTAGAGTTCCAGCTGAATCTAGAGCAGAAGCTGCTGTTAAAAAAGGGATAACTAATAGGGCATTTAAAATATTGCATGACAACTATAGGAATCAATCAGAGGTGGTTAGAAAAGATTGTAAAGAGAAACTGGATATACAATTCATGAGAAAATAATGGGAGGACATATGTATGTCTCCCAAATATGCAGTAAAGTCTGGAAGATTCGGGATTTTTGCTTGCATAGTTGTTTTTATACCTCTACGAGACTCAAAATAATTTTTTGTCAGGTAAATGGCAAATGCTGAAGGTGAAATGGGGAAGAAAGCGGTAACTAGGAACAAATGTTTTGGTAGTGTAATGAGCTGGCAGACTATAAAATTCCCTACAGAGTACTTTGCCAGAAATATTGAGCGAGCAAATAGGTGCAACTAAAGAAATTTTTTTTTGAGCTGGTATTACAGAATCTGAATTGCCTAGACAAAGTAAGGGCTTGTCAAGTTCAATTCTGCAGGCTGCCAAAAAAGCAATTTATAGAGAATGGAAATCAAAGTCTAAGCCAACTGTAGTTGAAGTAGAGAGTATTGTAACAGAGATAAAAGAAATGGAAGTAGGGTAGGAGCAAACTGCATAGAAAAAATATAAATTGTCATAACAGTATATGCAGAATAATGTTTTGAAAGAGGAGTGGAGTTTAAGGGAAACTAATCAATTTATGTAATGCTGGACTGATAACTGTATAAGTGTGAACATGTTAACATAGTTTATTTTCTTGTATACAAATGTATTTTTGCTACATCTTAAGTGATAATTCAATAAAGGTGCTAAAAAATATTTGCTTTACGGCAACTTCCAAAATCCATGCATATTATCCAAAATCCTCCCTCGTTTCTCCTTTAACTCTCTGCAGTTGCTCTTGTTGTTGTTGTTGTCCTGTCATATTCTCTTATTCTGCAATACTTTAACCTTTGTCAGACCCTCTAAATAATTCCTACTATTTCCCCTAGGTTCATAGGTACTTGAAACAGCTAATGATCTGTCAGGATCTTCAACAGCCTAGCCATGCATTCCCAACACATTTTTAGCCCTAGTATTTTAAGTACGATTTGCCCAGAGCTCTTTGCATTACAAGTATGAGGCAGACATTTATATGTTAACCCTCTCTATATGTGACAAGGGTGTTAATCCAGGGCTGAAATTGTCAGTAGGGATTCTTTAAGCACGGCATAGATAGCCCATGAGCAGACTGCAATATACCAAAAAGAGGGAAGGAGTTTTCAGACTATCAGTGTAAATTTTGTGTTTTACTCCCTTGATTTTCTTAGTGAACAAACTTTCTGACTGCTGGAATTGTGTATGCTGTTTGGACAGGCACATACTGAAGGGAGCATAATACTCAATGATCAGGCTAATAACTGCAGAATATACTCAAATGATCACCTCCCTAGGCCTGAATACAAAGAGTTATGTACTTACCATAACTTGGCATCTGTGTTATCTTACAGGATCATTTATCACAATAGGATCTAGGATCCGATATGAGATCTGAGCCAGCAACATACTACAGACAGATCCAAGGCTCTAGCTCCTCCCTCTCCCATGATGCCCCACAGCCTACAACCCCCC
This sequence comes from Protopterus annectens, assembly GCF_019279795.1. Taxonomy (NCBI): domain Eukaryota; kingdom Metazoa; phylum Chordata; order Ceratodontiformes; family Protopteridae; genus Protopterus; species Protopterus annectens. The sequence goes on along the minus strand of NC_056737.1, from coordinate 77,934,055 downwards.
CAGTTCAAGTTTGCTAAATGTACCTCACGGTTACTCCCACAAGACTGGAGGGGAAACACTCCAACTTCCTCCCTGATCTACAAGGTAGGGGATGGTATCTGGGAAAAATGTGATGAATGAGGACGAAGGATAATACAGATGCCAAGTTATGATAAGTACATAACTCTATCTGATGTTATCCAAGTCAACATTCATCACAATAGGATCAGAGTCCCCCGCTACCATCTACCCTAGGAGCCCTCAAGGAAGGACATGCCGGAGCACTGTGGAGCCAAAGGAAGCCCTGGCTCCTAGAAATCAGACCTATCTTGTAGTGAAAATAAATGTGTGAGGGTTAGACCAAGTGGCAGCAGCACAAATGTCATCAATAGAAAGGCTTGCCAAAAAGGCTTAAGAAGTTGCTACAGACCTCATAGAATGAGCCTTGACTTTTCCTGGAACCTCAAGGTGGGTAAGGTCATAAACAGTGGAGATGCAGATAGATATCCATTTAGAAACAGTGACCCTAGAAACTGGAAGACCATGTCTACTAGGGGAAAAAGCCACAAAAAGCTGTTCTGACTTAACGAAAACCTTTGGTCCTATCTACGTAGAAGTGTAACTGTCGGTGAACATCCAAGGTATGTAAGATGTACTCCCTTTTGTTGGAACAGTTGGGGAAGAACACTGGAAGTTGAATTCATTGGTTTAGAGAAGATCAGGAAGCAATCCTGGGCAAGAAGGAGGGGTTCGTCCTAAAAGAAACTCTGTCCTTGTGAAAAATCATTTAAGGAGTAGTAATGGTAACAGCTTGCAGTTCTGAGACCCTCCTAGCTTAGGTAATAGCCACTAGGAAGGCAGTCTTCCAAGACAGGAACTTAAGATTGCAGGAACTAGCAGGCTCAAAAGGACTCTCAGTCAGAGATTGCAAAACCAGCGTGAGGTCCCAAGGAGGCGAAGGAGCCTTAATCGGTGGCCAAAGCAGAAAAAACCCTTTCATAAATGCTTTGCAAAGCCTAGCTGAAAAGGTAGACTCAGAGTTCTCATGAAAGTTAGAAATTGACACTAACTGAAGCTTGATAGTAGAAAAACTTGCTCCCGCTTGGAAAAGGGAGGACAAGAACAGAAGTATACCTGAAACTGAAGCAGAAAAGGGATCCAGATAGAAAACCTTTTCTACTTACTACTATATACTATTCTAGTGGAGGGTTTCTGGGAGGCTAGAATGATATGTTTAATGGGGGACACTAGCCTGGGCTGTTTTATAATCATTGGAACTGGAGAAACTATGCAGTTAGATGAATGGTCCGAAGGTTTGGGAGAAGAAGCCCCGATGGATGGGAAATCCGATCCTGATGGTGATCCAGTACCCATGACGGATATTTCAGATGAGACCTGATGAAGTGGAACCACAGTTGACAAGGCCAGAAAGAGGCAATGAGGATAAGGGATGTCCACAGGCATTCAGCTTTCTGCAGAACCTTGGGTATTAAGGGAACAGAGAGACAGGCATATAGAAGGCCCGGAGGCCAATCATGGACTAGGGAGTCCCTTGGTGACTCCCCAAGAGGGGGAGTCAGGATGAAGTACCTGCTGCATTTTTGGTTGGCTGTGGAGGCAAAAAGGTAACAGCACGGTTGACCCCAATGGTCAAAAATCTGCTCCGCCACAGAAGGACTCAGGGGACCACTCGTGAGGACTCTCAATCGATCTTCCGAGCCTGTCAGCCAACACACTGGAATCCTCCGGTATGTGAGTTGCAATAAGGAAGCAGCCAGAGGACATTGCCCATTCCCACACTTTCATGGCCTCTCTGCACAATGGGTAAGAACATGTTCCCTCCTGCTTGTTGACATACCAGATCACCACCATGTTGTCTGTCTGAATTGCAACTGTCCCTAGAGGGAGGCAGTTCTGGAAGGCTTGCAATGATAGAAGAACTGCTTTCATCTCTAGGACGTTTATATGCAACTTGGTCTCTACTAGGGACCACGTGCCTTAGACAGTCTTCCCCTGAAAATGCCCCGCACCCCAGCAGGAAGGCATCTGTGGTCACTGTGGCCATGGGCAGTGGGAGAGAAAAGAGCCTTGCCTAGAGTGAGATCCTGATTGAAGCCACCACCGGAGGTGACGTCTGCACACGGGCATCAGTTTTATGGTCAATGACAGGGGATGAAACGCAGCCGACCATTGGACTGTTAAGGTCCATTGTAACACTTGCATGTGGTACCTGGCCAGAGGAACGAGATGAATGGCCGAGGCCATGGGTTTGACAGCCCAAAGAACTAGGTGAATCAGGGGGCATGACAGGTCTATGACCTGTTCCCGGATCAACTGAATTCTGCAAAAATGTAATGCTGCAATCTCTGAAAAGGAGTCTAACTGAACTATGAATTCCAACTGTTGAGGAGGATCAGATTGGATTTTGCAAGGTTAACGTTGATACCCTACTGATGGAAGACGGAAAGAACATAATGAATTGCTTGCATCAGTCGATGCCTCGAAGGTGCCGTGAAGAGCCAATTGTTGAGGTATGGAAAGACCTGCAACCCTTGCAGTCGCAGGTGAGCCATTGCCACTGCTATACATTTAGTAAACAACCAGGGCAGCTGTGGTGACACCGAAGGGTAGGGCTTTGAAATGTTAATGACTGGCTCCTACCTGGAAGTGAAGATGTCTCCTGGAATGCCTGTCTATCTTGATGTGATAGTAGGCATCCTGGAGATCTACAGAGCACATCCCATCTTCCTTGCATAAGAAAGGCAGAATGGACTGAGCAGTGACCATCCAAAACTTTGACTTCTTCGCTGAAAGATTGAGCTCACTGAGATCTAGAATAAGACATAGGTTCCCCATCTTTTTTGGCACTAAAAAGAAGCGAGAGTAAGTGCCGGATTCTCTTTGTTCTGCTGGGACCTCTTGGATTGCTCTTTTTAGAAGCTGTTGTTGAACTACTTTGAAGGCCAACTTCTTCTGACTGGGTGGGATGTCTGGGAGGTAATTTCTTACTGGAGGGGGTTCTGAAAGGGAGTGAAATAGCCCCTGGAAATGATATTTAACACTCACTGATTAGAAGTGATGTTTGTCCAGGCTAGTGAGAGTAGGGAAATGTGACCCCTGACTGCCTCCAGGGCAGAGCAACCTGGCAACGCTTCAGGAGCACTGATAGGGCTGCTCAGAGAAGGGCTCCCTGGAGCCATGATTTTGTGGACTCCCCCCGCCTCGAGGGCATTGTCGTCTATTGAAACCTCTCCCCCTGCCTTTGGAAGAGGAATTCGCAGGAGCTTCCTGGAAGGGAGATTGTGACTTATGGAATCACATCTTCCTACTTCTCTGCTGGGTCTTGGAGAAGGACCTCTGGGGTGTAGAAAGCTGATCCCCACTGCAAACAGAATCTTCCCTTTCTGCTCACTGTGGGTCAAAGTGTCCTTCATAGAAGGTCCAAAAAGAGTAGACCCATCAAAGGGGGCATTAGTAAAGGACGCCTTGAAGGGTTCCGCAAACCTGCATAAACGTAACCAGGTATGACACTTCTAAGCAATGCCAGTACCAGCTGCCTGAGACATAGCTTCCACAGCACTGCAGATTAAAGTCATTGAGGAATTTCTGAGGGAAGCCAGAGTGGATAGCTTACAGAGCTTTGGTTCCACCAATAAGTGCCCACAACTGCCAAGATGATAATTCCAGAATTTATTGTCAAAAAAACAATGAATAAATGATACTAGACGCACAGTAAGACACTAAAAATACTTGAAACACAGCAAATGCGATACAATGTTAAGCGCTTTCAGCCAAATCAGCTGGCCTTCATCAGAACTAAAGCGTATTGCTATTACGCTGTTTAAATAACTTCATTGGCGCCAAATTCATGTTCACTTTCCTTAAAGTTATACTAACCATATATTACTTAAAATTCATTAATATGTCATCAAAACTAGAACACTATTAAAAAGAAAACAAATAAAAAATATATATGTTTATGCTTATTAACAACTCAATAGTTGTTTCGTTGTGACTTGACCTTTTGAACATTATTTATTGTTGCCTTAATGCTACTAAGAATGTTTATAAAATCCAGATATAATCTGAAGAACAACTAAAATAAATCGGGAAATATTGTAAATTAATAACTATCGTATAAATAAGGGCTTAACTATTATTACCAGTTATAAATACAAGAATCATTACTCTTCAAAAATACTCACTAAATACTAAATGATTATTAAATAAATACTAAATAAATAGATAATAAATACATTAAAAAATTCATAAATTCATTAAACAATTCTTTAAAAAGTTCATTAAAAAGTTGTTTATAAAACTTTTTAGACAAATTTCTTTTAACACTATAAGGATTTTACTGAAATACTTTCATTTAATCCTGGTGGAGTGGTGGCATCCAACCATATTTGCCACCAAGTCTCCTTATATGCCAGTATACTCTTGAAATCACCACCTCTCAGGTCTATTTCTATTATATCAAGTATACTAAACTTGAATTGATGTTCATTCCCTTTGCTTTCTACATGTTGATATAAAGCATTCAATCTATCCTTGGTCCTAATACTATAAGTATGGTCATATATACGTTTCTTAATACATCTTTCTGTTCTACCAACATAAAAACTTGGACATATCTCACATTTAGCCAAGTATATCACCATTTTAGTATTACAATTTCCTTGTTTACATCGTACAATAGTTCTATGTCCACTCTGTAGTATTATCTTGTTGTTCTGTGACATATAACTACATTGATTGCATGATCCACATTTCCTGCGTCTATTATTATTATATGTAAAATTTCTTTTCCTATCAATATTTTTATGTTGCATTAAAAACTTCATATTACTTCCCATTTTGTAGACAAAATTAGGCTTAGTACCTAATATTCTAACCAGATTCATATCTGTACTGATTAAATGCCAAAATTTATAGATAATTCTTTTAATTTTATCCACTCCATTATTATATTGTAAAATACATACTCTTTCATACTTAGAAACTGATTTGTTATTAAATATATTATTACTAAATGAGTTCTCTGCTCCCAATAAGGGTTTATATTTAATATTCCATTGTCCAATAACATATTCAATAATCTCATTCATCATGTCCGTAGGATATCCTCTTTGTGCAAATAAGTTTTTGATAAAATTTAATTCAATTTTCATCTCTTCATAATCCGAGACCATTCTAGCTGCACGAATACATTGTCCTTTAAAGACATTATATTTGACTTTGTTAGGATGGTAGCTGGAATAGTCCAAGTAATTGTTAGAGAAGGTACTTTTCCTATGTATTTTTGAATAAACTTTACCTTGGTCATGGTAAATATATGTATCCAAGTATGGTAAGCCTTTTTTGTTATAGGAGTGTATAAATTTCAAGTAATCACTACTATTGTTAAGAAAATCTATAAATAGTAGCAATTCATTCTGTTCTCCTTCCCATATGATATATATATCATCCAGGAATCTGGAATAATATTTTATATGTTGAAAATATTTACTGAGGAATACTATAGTATCTTCCCAAAACAGCATAACCAGGTTGGCATAGATGGGGGCACATGCTGCCCCCATAGCAACCCCCCTGATTTGCATAAAATATTCTCCCTCGAAGTAAATGAAATTATTATCCAATATTATTGACATCATCTCTACTAATAAACATATTTCATCCCATTCTAGGTTGGTATGTCTCAATAAACTACTATTAAAGGCTTCCAAACCTTCTTGTTTTGGAATGCAGGAAAATAAGTCAATAACATCAATTGTCACTATTATAGTGTCACTATTCGATATTGCTTTAACAGGGAAATTAGATAGAAAGACCCAAGAATCCTTAACCATATGTTTAATGGACGAATACATATCCTTTAACTTTATGTCAATATATTTACCCATAGGGAATGTTTTAGAAAAACTACCAGATGCTATTGGTCTGAAGGGGGGGTCCTTAGTATCTTTATGTACTTTAGGTATACCTACTAGGGTAGCTACCTTAGGAAATTTAACCTTAATAAACTTGTATATTTCATCAGTAATTCTACCTTCTAATAGGTATTCTTCTATATATGAGTCTATACGCTGATAAGCTATATTTAATTCATTTAATGAGATTGTCTCATAATTCCCAGTTAAATATAGTATATCATATATTTTCTTTATATACTGTATATTATCATATAAGACTATACCTCCCCCTTTATCTGGTTTCATTATTCTGATATCACTTTCATGTTTAATTTCATAAAGCAATTGTAATTTTTCATATGATACATTTTTAATATTTGTACTCTGTTTCAAGTAATTATACTCCTGATATATTTCTCTTGTAACTACCTTGTCAAAAATGTCTACAACAGGGTGATTAGGTGGCGTAAACATACTCTTAGTATTTATTTGATTATTAACTCCCTTACTTACAAATTTATAACCCTTTTTAGGTACATTTTCAAAAAATATATCCAAATTTATCTTCCTAATGTATTTCTTAAAATCAATTAATACTTCAGTTAGGTTAAATTGAGGATTAGGTATGAATTTCATACCTTTCTCAAATAAATTAAAATGAACAGTTTTGATGGATGTATTAGAATAATTATATATATTAAAATTATTATAAGAATAAATATTCCCTTTAATAATAATTTGATTGTTGCTGTTTTCTACTAATTTATCAACATTTATATTATTATTATGTTGTTTATTATCTTTATTATTATTATTATCTGAAATATTATAAGACTTTGTTTTATCAGTTTCACTTCTATGTAAAGAAACTACTTATTTTACTGTTAATACTGGTTGTAATTCTTTTTCATGTAAAAATTCTCTTTCTGATTGGTTCTCTGGTATGGTTGACCTATATCTCTTGGATATCTCTGAAAATCCTGTCCCACATATTGTCTTCTTAATCCATATTGATCCTGAATATTATTACTATTATTTCTACTATTATTATATTTGTATTTGTTACAGACAGTGTAACCTTGTGCATCACACATCCGGGGACTGGGCCAATTATAAGCTGTACTTTTATTATACTGTTCCCTGTCCCTTAACAATTTATTCTGTTTGCGTTGGCTTATTTTAACAGCCCATTTCTCAGCTTCCACAAATTGTTTATTACATAATTTTTCCCATTCCTTAAATAATAAATCATTCATAATACAGACATTAAGTTTTTCAGCTTCTTGTATCAGCATACTCAATCTTTCATCATTATACTTAACTAATAATCTCATATAATTAAATCCACACTCGTCAAAAAACTTATTAAATTCATGTTTACCAGTATTAGTCAGATCTAAACCCATGGGCAACTTAAAAAATCTAAGCCCCATGGGAACTATCTTATTATCTATACATTTTGATAAATACACATTATCTATTTTCAGTCCATTAATAGTCTTTAGTTTCTTTCCCAAAGCATATATCATAGTTTTTAAACTTCCAGTCTCTTCTGTAGCATCAACTTGTGTATTAGCAACAATATTCCTTCCTTCCTTCCTTGTGGTCAATGTCACAATTAAAAGTTAAAAATTGATTGAAACGATTCTCTTTTACATGCTCAGCTGGACAAGCGTTAGATGGTTGTACAGGTTTACGTTGTGACAAATTTCCTTTACTGTCTTTAATATTATGTTCAGTGACTGCTGAAAATGTCTTAACTGGCAATGCTCGTTTAGATTTAGTACCCGTTCTTTTAGCCTCTAGAAAATTGTCTAAAAATTTTTATAAACAACTTTTTAATGAACTTTTTAAAGAATTTTTTAATGAATTTATGAATTTTTTAATGTATTTATTATCTATTTATTTAGTATTTATTTACTCATTTATTTAATAATCATTTAGTATTTAGTGAGTATTTTTGAACAGTAATGATTCTTGTATTTATAACTGGTAATAATAGTTAAGCCCCTATTTATACGACAGTTATTAATTTACAATATTTCCTATTTATTTTAGTTGTTCTTCAAATTATATCTGGATTTTATAAACATTCTTAGTAGCATTAAGGCAACAATAAATAACGTTCAAAAGGTCAAGTCACAACGAAACAACTATTGAGTTGTTAATAAGCATAAACATATATATTTTTTATTTGTTTTCTTTTTAATAGTGTTCTAGTTTTGATGACATATTGAATATTAATGAATTTTAAGTATATATATATATATATATATATATATATATGTAATATATGGTTAGTATAACTTTAAGGAAAGTGAACATGAATTTGGCGCCAATGAAGTTATTTAAACAGCGTAATAGCAATACGCTTTAGTTCTGATGAAGGCCAGCTGATTTGGCTGAAAGCGCTTAACATTGTATCGTATTTGCTGTGTTTCAAGTATTTTTAGTGTCTTACTGTGCGTCTAGTATCGTTTATTCATTGTTTTTTTGACAATAAATTGTGGAATTATCATCTTGGCAGTTGTGGGCACTTATTGGTGGAACCGAAGCTCTGTAAATAACTGAGTGGATTTAATTCTGAGACTGGATAGCTTGGGAGACACCTTCTTGAGGTCCTTCAATGGCAACATCTCTGTAAGGGAAGTGGAAAGCTCTTGGAACATATCCCTTTAGAGGCTGGTAAAATGTGCCAAAAAATTTGTCGCTCTCAGTCCAAAAGTAGCTGAGACATACACATGCTTCCCAAAACGGTTTATCACCAGGGACGGACCGTGAAGCGCTGCTCTGCTAGCTCCTTTTTAGTGGAGAAGGCAACCACGATGGCATCAACTGGGATACCTTTGCTCCAAAAAGAATGGTCTGCAGGAAGGCTAAGAAATTTGCTGGTCTTTTTTGAAACAAGCTCGACCATGTCCGGTTCCTTCCAGGCCCTGCTGGCGATCAAATCTACTTACTCATCAGCAGGGGGACACCCAGAATGTAGATGGATCCATCCCAAAGCCTTCAGAAAAACAGACTCCTCCAAAAACGGGGACTAGGGAGACCATCTGCCCTTTTGCTTCAAGATTTCAAGGATGTCTCCAAAGGAGACATCATTGGGCGGAGATCTGGGGGACCCTTCTTCCTCCAGGTCTGTGTTCTTAGTTAGGGACCACATGAGGGAGACCAAAAGTCTCATCTTGCAAATTCTCTTACAATGTACCTCCTCCACTGGGACTCTGGGGAGGACTTAGAAGAGACAGGGACTCCCAGATGGGAAGAAACCCCATGAAGGCTCGATCAGAAGGGTTGACCTTGGACAGGATGGAAGGCCTCACCAGCCATAGTAGAGAGAGTCAGGAAGGGATCGGGAGGTATGGCAGAAAAAACTCCAGTCCTGGAAAAGGTCCTCTTTACCACCCAGATAGCAAAAGGGCTGGAAGCGGGCCCATCCCCCGCATCCGAGGGAGAGGTCCCCCAGAGATGAAGGACGAGTCTGGAAACACCGCCACGACCCTCAGACAATACCAGCCTGGAGCTATCAAAGGCCAAAGTGCAGAGGAGAAGGGACTGCTTCTAGAAGATGGTAAGAGATACCACCCCCCCCCCCATGGAGACTGCATCGACAACTCTGGTACAAGGCTCACAGTTTTCCATGGGTGGTGGAACAAAATAAGCCAGGGACCCCAATGGGTTTGAGAAAGGGGGACTACTCAGCCTTGCTGGAATCTGACTGCAGGTGTCCTGGTCCCTAGATTCCAAACCTGCCGGGGTTGGATGAGGAGAATGAGAAACCAGGAGAGGCAAGGCCCCCCCCCCCCGACCAGATGGGCAGTGGAAGCCAGGAGCCCCAACTCTATTTGGATCATGAGGAAGCTCCTCATTATCCTATCCATATCTGAGGGTAAGAGATTCTCGAAGATCTAGAGGAGGAAGAGGAGTGGTTAGACCTAGAGGGACATCTCCCTAACCTACTGCAATGTTCTAGGCTATGGCTACTATGTCTCGGACCTAACTGTATCATCTGTTTGGTGGCAGAAGGGACAACTACCTCCTCCAAGACTGTAATCAGATCCGACAATCCTGTTGGAGCCAAAGGCCTAGCTGACACAGTGGACGGACCCACCAATCTGGTCGTATCCGAGGTTGGCGTAATCTTGGTTGAATTTGAGGGCCTCTGATCCACAGAGGCCCAGGATCTGAGAGACAGCTGTGCAGCTCTAGGCTCCAAAGACCTCAGATCCAGAGATTTAGGATCTGACAGCTGCAGTTTCTTAGAAGGAGCTGGCTGGAAAGAAGGGGAATTCCTTTTCGGATCTGAAGAGGAAGCCTTTGAAGAAGAAAGGAAGGATCCCCCTCCCCCTGAGCCATAACCTTTAGCAAGAGTTTGTTGTGGTGGTCCGCCAAGGCCCTGGTGTTAAATGCAGCAAAATGTCACATTCAACCCTCCAGGTGCGGAGCACCCAAGCAAAACAAGCACTCCTAGTGCGTGTTGGAAGTAGGCATCTTCCAACTTCATGAGGAGCATTTCTTAAAGCCTGATGGCATATCAGCCATAACAAAAAAATTAAACTAAATTAAACCACTAAGACAAACCAATGAATTATAACAGTCCAGCCCTAATGGCTACAAGACAAAAAGGCTCCAACAACCCAACACACACTACTATGACAAAAACCTAAGCTAAGGGAATGGAGGTAACACTCTAAAAGAAAAAAATGTTTAACAGCACTAAACTTCACTAAAAACTACACCTGACGTTAAAAAGAAAATGAGCTAATGGAAATGCATCTGCACAGCATACACAGCAAACAAGATCTAGGGGTTAGAGGGCAGCAGGGCATCATGGGAGAGGGAAGAGCAGGAGCCTTGGATCCATCTGTAGTATGTTGCCGACTAGGATCTGATACTGGATCCTAGACCCTATTGTGATGACTGATGACTTGGATAACATCAGATCACACCTTTACTGATAACACGTGTGATGCCCGTGCCCTGGCCCAGCAATCAAGGAGGCTCAATCCCCACCACTAACACCAGAGAGGGCATCTCATATATGAGGAAAGAATAACAAATACACACAGTAAAGTGCAATTTCCCTTAAGCGCACAAAGAGATCACAGTCAGTCCGGGGCTGGTCACTCCCTTGCACCCCAGGTCGACAATAAGACTTCCCACTGGCACAGCTATAGGGTCCAGATCTCAGCCTAGCTGGGCAAGCTAAACTCTCCAGCACCCTCTCTGTCCAACCAGTGCTTCATATCCCTGCCCAAGTAGCTGACACACACACACACACACACACACACACACACACACACACACACACACACACACACACACACTTTGAGATAAGAGTTTACACAACCACACAGACACTTCTGGGGAAGGCTGGCACAGGTTCTCCAGCTGTGCCCCTTTTACCCAGACTATATGGTAGTACCAGCTGCCACCATCCAGCTAATATTATCAGCTACCCAAAGGCCCTTAAAAGGGTGTTCAATTGTTACTCTGCAATATTATTATCCAACTGGTAGATGTGACTAAACAGTCAAAGCTTATTTGGAGTGACCTGGACAGTAAACTCTATAAATATGCAATGTACTCTAGAGTTTAAACTGTCTCTACACAAAACAGCCACAGTTACTAGGTTTTAAAATATTTAATAATAAATAATTAAAACCACAAGACAAACGTTCTACTACACAGTGCTAGCAAAAGAGTTCAGCGACCACATGTAAATACTTAAAATAAATCAGTAGTACAGTTCTGTCATCACAGAAAAACACTTAGTCTAATCTTTATAGTTCTAGCTATCTCTAAAAGAAAACACACTTCTAAAATAACTTACTTATAGAGCAAGGCAGAGTGCTGTGAGTTGGACAGTAAAGGCAAAAATGCTTAATAATCTCTGGTTCTCACTGTTTAAATTGAAAATGCAGTTCTGATAAAACATTACATCATTTCACACTTTCCTGGTGTTCCCAGGCGGACAGAAAAGTACAGTTTTGTACCTACCATAAATGTAGATGTTCGAGGATCCACATTGCTGCAGTCCTAACTATTGGGTAGTCCGCTGTCCAGTCGGCCCGAATACCAAAGTATGGTCATATCCTCAGTCTTTTCTTGCCCCAGATGTCAGAAGACCCTAAAAAGACAAGGCCCAATATACCTGCACCAAAAATATGTACAATATATACAAAATTATCAGCATATAACCACACCTACACAACCACCCCTAAACACAGAGGGGAAGGAGGACTGCAGCAATGTGGATCCATCTACATTTATGGTAGGTACAAAACTGTACTATGTTCTTCATTCCACATTGCTGCAGTCCTAACTATTGGGTAGAATCCCAAAGCAGAGGTAAGGGAGGCTGGCAAATCATAAAGAAGCAGGAGCTGACAACATGCCTTGCAAAATAGCTGTGGCAAAACAGCCCTAGACTTAGAGTAGAGAGGAAGGTGATAATGCTTAGAGAAAGTATGCACTGAACTCCAAGTAGCTGCCTCCAAAATATCCTTAGTTGCCACCCCCCTTAAAAATGCTGTTGAAGTGGCAGTAGCCCTAGTGGAATGAGGCCTAATCCCAGCTGGAATCTCCTTGCCATGATGGGAATAACAAAATGCAATGCAAAACCCAATCCACCTAGAAATAGTTTGTTTTGACACAGGCTTGCCCTGCGAACTCAAAGCAAAAGAAACAAACAACTGCTGAGACTGCCTAAAATCCTTAGTCCTGCTTAAATAATAACGCAATTGCCTGTGTACATCTAAAGTGTGCAAAATCTTTTCCCCTTTATTTTGGGGGTCTGCATAAAAAGTAGGCAAATGAATAGTTTGGTTTAAAGCCACACTAGAAACCACCTTAGGCATAAAGGAAGGATTAGTGCGTAATGATACCCTATCCTTATGGAAAATCAAAGGGCTCTACTGCCATAAGGGCCTGCAACTCAGACACCCTTCTTGCAGAAGTAATAGCCAACAGAAAAGCAGTCTTCCATGACAAGTATTTCAATTCAGCAGTAGCCGCAGGCTCAAAAGGTTGTAGAGTAAGTTTTTCCAACACAAAATTGAGATCCCAAGCAGGAGTAGGAGCTCTGGGGGTCTTATATTCTTTGCCCCTCTAAGAAACTTCTTGAACAAAGGATGCGAAAACAATGGTGGGTCACAATCATAGTGAGCTGAAATTGCTGCAGCATGAATCTTAGAGAAAGGACAAACCTTTGTCCAATAACTCAGTAAGATATTGAAGAGCCACACTCAAATTAGGCTCAGAAATCTCCAAATTCTTTGCTGTACTCCAAAATAAAAATCTCTTCCATTTTACACTTTCCTTGTACTAGGTCTTCTAGCTTCCATAATCACATTTAAAACTTGTTGAGGAAGCTGAGACCTGCTGTGTTTGAATATGCCAGGCTGTTAGATGAAGAGAGTGAAGCTTGACATTGAGCAGATGACCGTCCTTCTGAGATAACAGATGTGGAATCAAAGGTAAAGGCCATGGAGGCTTCCTTACCAGACTCCTTAGTAGTGGGTACCAGTGTTGCGAGGCCAATCTGGAGCTATTAAAATCATCCTTGGCTTGTCTTGTCTGACCTTTAAGAGCACCTTTGGAAGAAGAGGCAGAGGTGGAAAGGCATACACATGAAGATTTTTCCAACTGAAAGAAAGAGCATCCACTCCAAGCTGTGTGATGAAACCCCTTTGTGCAAAACTTTGGCAGCTGGTGGTTTAGTGGAGAAGCGAACAGATCTATGTCTGGAGTTCCCCATGACACTGTCAATTTCTGAAATACATGAAGATCCAGTTTCCACTCGTGGGGATCCATGATTTGTCTGCTTAACACATCTGCTAAGGAGTTCTGTGCTCCCGGCAGAAACCTTGCCTGAAGAGTTGCTGAGCGCAGTCTCCCATAAAATCATTGCTTGCCTGCATAGAGGATAAGAATGTGTTCCCCTTGTTTGTTGATGTACCACATGACAGTTGTGTTGTCTGTTAGAATCAACACCTGCCCTGGAAGAAGTAACTCCTTGAAAGCCATTAATGCAAACTGGACTGCTAACATCTCCTTCATGTTGATATGTAGATGCTGTAGTCTGGCAGGCCACTTGTCTTGTATCCACTTTCCATTTAGATGAGCTCCTAAGCAATGTCCGAGGCATCTGTCGTTAAAATCTGACTCGCCTCTGGCCGGGTCACAGAGAGTCCCTTGTTTAGGTGACATTCCTGAGCCCACCACAAAAATTCTTTTGAAGGCAAGGTATTATTTGAATGACAGTGTCCAAATCCTGGCAGTGCTGTGTCCATACATTTTGAGATACCATTGCAGCTTCCTCATATGCAGTTTGGCATTGGGAAGCACCAGAATACAAGATGCCATGAACCCTAATGCTTGAAGGACTGTCCTTGCAGTCAGCACGGACTGATGAGATAGTTGATGGAAGTAAAGGGATAGACTCTTTTGTTTGTCCGGGGTTAAAAGGCCATCTGGGCTGCTGTATTCAGTCTCACACCCAGAAAGCACATGTCTTGAGAGGGTACTAGACTGGACTTTATTTCGTTCACAGAATACCCTAGGCATCTTAGCACTGCTATAACATATTCCAGATGCTGTAGAAGGTCTTCCTTTTCTTGAGCCAGAATCAGGCAGTCGCCCAAGTAAGGATAGATTTGAATTCCTTTTAGCCTGAAGTAAGCTATCACTGGAGCCAGAACCTTTGTGAATACTCTGGGCAGTAGGGCAATGCAGAGAACTGATAATGAGAACTTCCAGCTCGAAAACGCAGATACTTCCTGCAACTTAGTCTTATAGGCACATGAAGGTAAGCTTCCTTGAGATCTAAAGTTACCATCCAGTGATCTTTGCCCAGCAGAGGTAAAAGCTGTTGTAACGTCAACATCTTGAACTTGGGAATGTCCAGATAAGTGTTGAGGATAGATAAATCAAAATTGGTCTCCACGTGTTCCCTTTTTGGTACTAGGAACAGGCGAGAATAAAATCCTAGGCCCCTTTCTGATACAGGGACTGGCTGAATGGCCCCTATTTGGAGTAACAGAGAAATTTGCTTGTAAGCCTCTTTCCTTTGTGGAGGAGGAACGTCTGGCATGCCTTTGAAAGGGGGCAATGTATGGAAATAAAACCTGTAACCGTGGTGAATGATATCCAACACCCATCTGTCTTGAGTAATTAAATCCCAATTTTCTTTGAAAAGAGACAGTCTTCCTCCCAAAGGAGCTACCAGACGAGAATCTACTGGCAGCTGAAAAGGCAGGTCATTGGGTCTGTTTACGAAAGGACTGACCCCTGCCCTCACCAGAAGTCTGAGCAGGTGAACTCCTGTTCTAGGCCTAAAAGAACCTTGAGCTCTGCCCCTACCAAGTCTAGACCTACCCTAGACTGGGAATCATAAGCAGGATATGTCCATCCCTTAGTAGGCCAATTTCTACTAAACCCGGTGGCTGCACCTGCAAAAATCTTTAACAGTTTGCATAGACTTAGCTTTGTCCTCCATTTTCTTTAAAACTGCTTCCACAGGCGAACCAAACAACACATCAGACTGTAAAGGAGCATCCAAAATCCTTGTCTTAACATGCTCAGCTAAATTCTGATCCTCAACCAGGCATGCCTGCGAAGAACAGAACTAGTGGCAGCCACCTCGAGTAGGCCTGTACAGCATCAAAACCACATTGCAAAGAATGCTTACCCACTTGTTCAGACACATGAACTAAATCCAGCAACTCTTTACACTCAATACCTTCCGCCAAAGCATCCACCTTAGATTTCAATTGTGAAAGGAGATAATTTTGATATTTTAGCATGTGAAACTGACAATTCAACGCCCTCATGGCTAAAGTGGAAGAAGTATACACTTTCTTTCCCCATCTATCCAAAGCCCTTGCCTCTTTATCAGTGGGAACAGGGTTTTTAACAACAGAGGCCTTAACACCTTTAGGTCCCTGAGAAACAGTTTCGGGTCTGCCCTAGGACTCTTAAAAGATACTTATGAGCTTCAGGCACCCTATAGTACCTATCAGGTTTAACAGGAGCAGGAGGCAAAGAATCAGGGTTCAGGAAGCCTCTGCAAAACATCTTCCACCACATTCAACACAGGAGGTATAGCTAAGGGCCTATGCTGGGGTAAAACAAGAATTCCCTAAGCCTTTTCCTGAAATCAGAGTAATCTTGGCCCTCCCATTTAAAGTGCCTCCTCATGGAATGCAGAGTCTCTGAAAATGAGAAATCCTCAGGAGGAGAAGCTGTAGGTGGAATCATCCACATCAGAATCAGAATAAGGAGGATACTCCTGCAAGTCTTCAGAAGACTCAGAAGCCTCTGAACACTGTTCAAAACTCTCAAACTCAGGTTCCACCCTAGGCCTCTTATCAGGAGGGGCATAGAACCTCTAATCATAGTAATCAAATCTTCTGCCATTTTAAGCATATGTTTCTTAGGCACAGAACCTGAAGTGCTAGGAGAAGCCCCACTGAAGCTACTCTCAAAGAAGCTTTGGAAACAGAAGGAGAGGCTCTAACTACCTTGGGAAGAGAGGGAAGAACAGTTACCTGAGAAGCCCCTCAGCCTGGCCTACCTCCTGAGAAGGCACAGCCTGTAACAGTAAAGTCTCTGCCTGAGACTCCAAGAAAACTCCTGGCAAAACCTCTGGCTCTACTGAGCCTTCTAAAGAACCGGGACTGCCGGTTCATCAACCGCTGTTTTGTCCCGGAACATCCGGCGGCATTTCCCAAACACTAACCTGGCACAGTCTAACCTTCTCTTAATAGTGCGTTTGTTAAATCTAGCACAAGAGCGCAGCCAACAACGTGCTCAGGCCCTAAACAAGGTATACACAAGGTATGGTAATCCCTATGAGGTATCTGTTTCCCACAAGAAATACAGTTATTCACTTTTCTGACATCCGGTTAAATACTGAGGCAAGAAAAACAAAATGTTCTAGCCAACTTTGATTCGGTCTGAAACTCCGCTTCAGAAAATTTCAGAACGCCAACCTGCACTCGCAAAACTGCTTCTGCATCGGACCATGCGGCAAAAAAGACTGAGGGATAGGCGTGGGTCATGCGGCATTAGTACCCTGACGTACTGCAGTCAGTCTAATGCGCCCTGACCGACGTCAGCCATATACTTTGGTATTCGGGCCGACTGGACAGCGGACTACCCAATAGTTAGGACTGCAGCAATGTGGAATGAAGAACATCTGCATTTACATTCTTTTACACTTAGAGCAATAAAGGACATTCCACAATGTAAATTCTGGTCATTAACTTTAGCCTTAAAACAATATGCAGGATGCTTACTCCAGACTCATCGACTCCAAATTATAACTTTAAAGGAACAGGCAAAGTAATTTTAATTTCAAAGGACCAACAAGAAATGCTTGACTTAGCTTTCTTTACAGCAGAGGGCAATGTTGCCATATTGTTTTAGTTCAACATTTTTTTCATTTAAGACAACAAGCCTGTGATTCACATTCATATTTACAAATGATAGAATTATCTATAAAATTCTATCTGACTAGGCTGGCAGCCTTCACCCTTCTCTACCAGTCTTCACAACATGCACAATGAAAAATAACTTCCTTACCACAATGGATATATGGTGAATGAAAGATAGCTCATATTTTGATGGGGTTCCACATCATTCACTACTGAATCAATTTTCAGGGGTGAGTTGTCCATGTGATACTTGCAGAGGATATCATGCTTGTTGAAGGATACAGTTTGTTTGGGAAAGGACTTCCTGAAGGATCTTTGTATCTTATTGAGAGTTTATGATAGCACTAAGTTTACAGTCATCTGCAAACTTGGTCAGCCATAAGCCTTTAACATTAGCTTTGATCTCAAGAAATAGAAGCCAAAGAGGAGTAGCCCAAGGATCAAACCCTGAGGTACACCACATGTCTTTTGGAGAAGGAAGATGCACCGACCCAAATATTCTGGGATTTATTTGTGAGTCAGTTTGCTACTGAACACATTACATAAGGATTTAGGTATAGCTGGAAGAGTATACCAATGATGCCTGAGTTGGGGAACAGGTGTAGAACATCTTTGTGAAGTCTAGATATGCGGTGTGTTTGGATTTTCTTTCATCCAGTGCTTCAGTAATCCTTTCAAAGGAGTCAACCAGAATAAGTAAGCTCTGCTCAGACAAAACTGAACTGCCTTGGGTTGAGACTTTGTAGGCTGCCTATGTCAATATCTATTAATTCCATAATGACCTTTTCAATAGCCTTACAGATAAGGATGGTGAGGTTATAAGTTCATAGTTGCCTGGGTCAGCTGATGCTCAAACATTGTTCAGAGGGATGACTGTTACAGTCCTACAGCCAACCTTGACTGGAGGCTGATAGGGGGTTTGACAGGTCCTGTTTCAGAATGATCAACAAGCATCTTTACACCTTATCAGGCTCCACAGAAAAAATGTTCTAGGCCTTGGATAGTACTTTCAGGACTTGTTACTGGGAGATTTGAGGAGGGTGTGAATGCCGGAATATGATCTGGGACTAAGGGAGGGAGAAGTTAGAGCTAAATTTACTAGTAGACTGGCTACGCCCTCAAGATTAGAGTATGTGATATCATTTACTATTAGCTCTGTACAGTTTTGTGCATTACTTCTGAGTTTTCTAATACAGTTAAAGGCAGCTTTCTGATTATCTTTTGCTTGTCTACTTTTACTTCATATCTAGCTTTGGTTAATTTGGTCAGGGACCGGAGTTTCCTGTTCAGTTTGGCAAGACAGTTTTTGACATTTGGAGGGTTACATTTATTTTTATAAGCAATGAGCTTTTTTTCCTTTTATTGTAGAGCCTGTTTATATTTGGGCTACACCATAGAGGTTTATTTTTGACTTTGGCATTGTAATAATTTCTGAGGGGGATAGGTGTTTCTATGCAGTTATACACATGTGCCCAAAATTTGACAGTGAAGGACTTTGCACTCTTAGTGGGGGTCATGAGAGTGGAAAGGAATGTTGAATCGTGCCATGTCATTACTCAGTTTTAGTAGACTAGCTTTAGCATAATCTCTGAATACAGATTTACTGAAAGATGGTTTGGGCTTCAGTCTTATCGTGAATATGACTGATTTACGGTCCAATTGGACTAAGAACGAGCATCTCCTCTACATTTCTCTTCTATTTCTACCCTATTTTTAAACTCCACTTTCATTTTATCTCACTCACTAGCCATCCCTTCCATACACATTTCTATCTTCTCTAATAGCTGTTGAATAATTTCCACTACCCATTCCTTAAATGCCTCTCTTTTTTACAAGTAGAAAAAGTATCAGGGCACATCACTACACCACCCTAGTTTTTTTATCAGTGCATGATCTGAAAAAGTTAATGGATGCATGTAAAAGCTTTCAATTAACTACACGTTCCTGTGAAACAAATTCTATCCAATACACTCAAGTTGTTGCATCTTTGAGAATAAGTATATTTTGTCAGATTTCCTCCTACTGAATTCACATCTCCAATATCAAATATGTCTTCAGAAGTCTGCCTTCTTTTGTTATATTTCCTTAAGTAGCCATGACACGCCCTCACTATTACAAACCAAGTTATAGTCCCCACCCATTAATAATATTCCCATCTGAAAACTGATTATTTTTCCCAAAATTATTTAAACTCCTAACAGCAGTATTTGGTAAAATATGAATACATGCCAACCTAATCCTCCTCCTGCCTTGCCAATAGCCCCTTTCTACCATAAATCTACCACTATTGTCTTTCTTTTCTATCACTGTTGGAGGCCCTCTAGCAATCAGTATTATTATTCCCCATGTTCTCTTTTCCCTGACATTTTGCTGAATGTCCATCCTGAAATCCTTAGTCAAATTCACATGCTCAATTCTATTCAAGCATTCCATTTGCACCTTACATTTCTAAATATAATTAAGTATTGTTTGCTTTTCGTCTATGCCTGTAAGACAGAATAGCCATTATTATACAAAGTTATTACTCGCATCTAGTATATACATTCAAAAGAACCGTCATGTATTTCAGTCTTCTGTCTCACATGCAGACACTAATGCTTATCTTGTAACCATCTGCTTTTTCTCATCTCCACTTAAACCTATGGCACTTTTTAAGACATGTTGCTTCAATGAAAACAATCAAACAAAAAACTAAAATGCTCAGAATTCCAATCCCCTTTTTACTTACAACACACAAAACGATGTACAGTTTCAACAAATGAAGTTTACCCATCTAGATAGGAGCAGCTGCCCCAAATCGATAGATAAACCCACAGGCATTACCTAATCTAAAATTAAGGTTACCCATGCTTTAAGTGCATGTTACAGCCTGTGTTCTCACCAACACCGATTACGATCTGTTCTTTTGCTATTTCTATTCCTCTTACAGTAGTAAAAAAATAGTTGCATGCTTTCAGTAAGCATAAACTTTTAGTACACTTGTCGCATTTAAATAAACTAAACTGTGAACTATTCTACTTAATTAGGGTTACCACCTGTTCCACTTTGCGAGGGACAGTCCCTCTTTGGGCAGTTGTGTCCTGACAAAAAAATTTAAAAATGGCAAATGTCCTGAGATTTTAGGATATAATTATTTCCTATATTTTACGTAATAGTTGCATAAAACAGTTATTCTGTTTCAAAAATACCTAAATGTTATAAGAAACAGAATAAGCAACCAAAATGCTACAAGAATAAGCTTTTATTTAGGCAAAAAAGTTAAGTTCTATCCTTTGTACTGACCGTGGGTATGTGTCGACCTGTAAAATCTGATGTTTGTCCCGAAAATGTCCCACTTTGGCCATTTGAAAAGGTGGCAACCCTATACTTAATGTATTCAAGTATTAAGCCTGCGGGGAAGGTTATTACTTCTTATTCACTTCCCACAGTTCCAGACCATCTTTAACTGAAGTGCTTGCATATTCCCCTCAGCAAGGAGTGCTCAGGACTTTCAGGATTAATTCATCCTCAGATTTCTGCAGTTTTATCAGCTCATCTAAATTCCCAGTTAAAACTTCATTTTATTTTTTCCAGACTTTTGTTACTTGTGTTGATGTATTCCTTCAGTGTTTCAATTATTTAAACATCTCTGAGTACATTTCACCCCCCTCTAAATTATTGGAAGCTGTCTCCTGAACCAAAGCTGAAATGAACTGCTTTTTTGCTGAATAGCTGCAGGATTCTTCACAGCCAGTTTTCTCTTCTCCTTTACTGGTTATTTTTATCTCAGGATCCCCATGTTTCTATCACTGGCATCCAG
This sequence comes from Protopterus annectens, assembly GCF_019279795.1. NCBI lineage: Eukaryota > Metazoa > Chordata > Ceratodontiformes > Protopteridae > Protopterus > Protopterus annectens. Next base: position 77,912,921 of record NC_056737.1, on the reverse strand, counting down.
GGAGTGTAATTACTTACCAGTGACTTTATTTTACCCATCTAACGGTTTCAATTATGCTTTTCTCTCACTTTCTGTTTTCATACTGGGAGAGCTGAAATCAACCTGCTGGTCAGTGTGCAGCCATCTTTAAAGTAAAGAACATCCAATATGTTGAGTTACAGACAGAGCACAGCACAAACCTGGTATTGTACTGCTCTGTGGGAATGCCTGGCAATCAAGAGGACAATAACTTATCTCAATCAAACCTGAGCAGCAGGAGGTTAATTAATACCCTTCCTTCCTGAGGTCTTCTAACCAGAAAACCAGGTGTTTCCTTAGTGCTTTTCTCCAAAACTGTACAATGAAAACACACTTTTATTTATGCCTTACTGACTGGTTAATTCCACTAGGCTAGTGGCTTCTTTTCAGGGGAGACTAGAGATGGTATTTATACTACTACCAGGAAATCTGGCTAGGGCATCTGAAAAAGTACAGTTGTGTACAATTACCATAAATGTAGATGTTCGAGTGTATTCACTGCTGCGGTCATCACCTGTGGGTTATCCCTGCTGTGGTAGCCCTCGGCCGGCCCGAATACCAGAGTCAGTATTCTTCTGTATCAAGTCCTGCTGCCTGTAGACTTACGTCAGGTCGTCAGTGCTATAAAGCATGGCAGCTGATGCCATTACATCAGTTTTTCTTGCCCTAACCAGTCAGGAGCCCCAGGAAATATGACAAAGTGGTCCTGGTGGTTAACAACCACCCCAAGAAGCTTATGTCTCCCTAAAGAAAGAGGAAAGGGGGAAGGAGGGAGGGAAACCAAGACTGCAACAGTGAATACACTCGAACATCTACATTTATGGTAAGTGTACACAACTGTACTATGTTCTTCATGTTTCACTGCTGCAGTCATCCCCTGTAGGAGGATTCCCAAAGCTGAAGAGAGGGGTGGCAGGATTAGTTAAAAGACCTAGGCATGGGTAAGCAGGCCCTGCAGCACTGCAGAGGCAAACCCTGCCCTAGCCTTAGGGAAAAGAGGAAGGTGGTAATGCTTTGTAATGGTATGGACCGAGGTCCAGGTGGCAGCTTCCAAGATGTCCTTGGTGGGAACTCCTCCGAGGAATGCTGTGGAAGTCGAGGCTGCCCTAGTGGAATGGGTATGAATAGACTTAAGGGGAGGTTTCCCATGAAATCTGTAACAGAAATGGATACACTGTGATATCCATTTGGAGATAGTCTGCTTGGAAATGGGCTTCCTTTCTGCCCCTAGGGCAAAACTGACAAGAGGTTGGTCCATTTTTCTGAAGGGTTTAATACGGTTTAGGTAGTATTTGAACTGTCAGTGCATGTCTAGAGAGTGCAGAATTCTTTCCCCCTTGTTTTGAGGGTTAGGGAAGAAGGTGGGCAGATGAATGGCCTGGTTGAGAGTCAGATTAGCTGACACCTTGGGCATAAAGGAGGGATTACTCATAAGGCAAACCCTGTCTGCATTTTAAATGATGAAGGGCTCAATGGCCATCAGTGCCTGAAGTTCAGAAACCCTTCTGGCTGAGGTGATAGCTGGCAAAAAAGCAGTCTTCCAGGAGAGGAATTTCAGTTCTGCTGAAGCAGCAGGTTGGAAGGGTGGTAAGGTTAATTTTTCTAAAACATAATTAAGATCCCAGGCTGGCAGTGTCTACTTTAGACTGACGAAAAGTCAAAATGTTGAACGCTCACATGAAAGTAAATGCAGGAAGTCGATGTTTATTTTTTTGGATTGCAGTACAGTGAGCATAGGAATATTTGCCTTTTCCTCACTATAGTGCGATCTCGGAGTTGGAATATATATATATATATATATATATATATATATATATATATATATATATATATATACGTATATATATATATATATATGTATATATATATATATATATATATATATATATATTTAGCGGGGGGTGTGGGGGGCCTCCACAATAGTGATTTCGAATTTCTGCATTTACGCTCATGTCAGCGACATTTTCATTTTTCGTGTATATAATATAGACCTGGCTGGCATGAGAGGCCTTCTGGGAAGTCTGATATTAGAAGCCCTGCTGAGGAATTGTTTAATCAAAGGATGAGAGAACAGGGGCTGGTCTGTATTAAAATGAGCTGAAATGGCTGAGGTGTGGATTTTGACAGAATAGAAGGATAGACCACTATTGAGTAATTCCACTAGATAATCCTGGATAAGAGGGATAAATGGTTGTGAGGAAATGGCCCCTCTGGACTAGTACCAGGAGCAGAATCTTTTCCATTTCCCTGCGTAAGATTTTCTGGTGCTGGGCCTTCTGGCCTCTGTGATAATGTCTAGGACCTGCTTGCTTAGCAGAAGCCCCTTTCTTACCTTGGGATATCAGCCATGCTGTTAGCTTGAGAGTCTGCAAATCTGGATGCAGCATTTCCCCCCTGCTTGAGTCAAGAGGTTTGGAATCTGGGGAAGCTGTCTGGGAGTATGTGATGTCAGGATGCGCAGCAAGGGGTACCAATGTTGTCTGGGCCAATCTGGAGCAATGAGGATGGCCTTGGGCCCCTCCTCCCTTATCTTGATGAGTACTATGGGAATAAGAGGCATAGGGGGGAATGCGTACAGGAAGAGGGAGTTCCAGGGGAAGGTCAAGGCATCCACCTTCCATGCCAGGTGGTGGTACTCCCTGGTGCAAAATTTCTTTAGCTGATGGCTGAGGTGTGAAGCAAAGAGATCCACCTCTGGCTTTCCCCACACTTGAGTGACTTCCATAAAGATCTTTTTGTGGAGCTGCCATTTGTGGGAGTCCATTAAGTGTCTGCTTAAGTGGTCTGCCAGTGCGTTGTTGATCCCTAGTTGGTATTAGGCTATCAGGTGTAATTCCATGGAAGAGGCAGTCAACCAGAGGTTCATGGCTAGCCTGCACAGAGGGTAAGATTGCGTCCCTCCCTGTTTGTTGATGTACCACATTACTGTGGTATTGTCTGTTTTGATAAGGAGAACTCCTGGCCTGAGATGGGGTTGGAAGGATGTCAGAGCCTTTTGCACTACAATCATTTCCTTCTGGTTGATATGCAAGGGAAGGTGTTGGGCATCCCAAAGACCTTGGTTGCACCTGCCTGCTAGGTGGACGGCCCAAGAATGTCTGAGACGTCAGTAGTGATGGTCTGCCCAGTAGGGCGGTGGATGAAGGGGAGACCATGGTTCCTGGCACAGGCCCCTGCCCACCAGAAAAACTTGGCCCTTATACAGGGGATCAGAGGGAGATAGGTCTCTAGAGGCTGTGAGTGTTGACACCAAATGTTCTTTAGATACCACTGAAGATTCCTTATGTGAAGCCTGGCCAGAGGAATTAGAAGGATGCAAGAAGCATGTACCCCAAGGCTTGCAAGAACTTCATCACTGTAAGGTGACTTTTGGACGCCAGCTGGATAATGCAGACAGGCAGAAAGCTCTGCTTTTCTGGGGATAGGAAGGACATTTGGGATGCTGTGTCCAGCAGTGTTCCTAGGAAAATGATCCTCCTGGCGAGAATTTACTTCGACTTCTTCTTGTTGATGGTGAACCCCAAGGAAGTTAGGATGTTTTTTTCAAAGTGTAGGTCCTGGAGCAGCTTTTCTTTGCTCTTTGCCTGAATGAGGCATTCGTTCAGATAAGGGTAAATCTGTACATTCTTCTGTCTGCAAAATGCTATGGCCGGGGCCAAACATTTGGTGAAAACACTGGGAGCAGTAGATAAGTGAAAGGGAAGAGCAGAGAACTGAAATTGCTGTGAGCATGCTCTGAAAAGTACAGTTGTGTACCTACCATAAATGTAGATGTCCGAGTGTATCCACAGTTGCAGTCATTACAGTAGGGTTATCCTGCTGGCAGGCTACCCGCAGTCGGCCTGAATTCCAAAGCCCTGGTCCGGCATTGGTTGCTGTCGCCTCCTCCCTGACGTCAGTGCGCCAGGGGTATAAAAGATGCAGCCAACGCCATTTTCTTCAGTTTTTTTGCCCCAGATGTCAGGTGCCCCCAAAAGGATAGGCTAATGTATGCCAATAAACATGCATGCAGTAAAGTAAAACTCTATCTTCATCTACCAGCAAATACACCACATAGGTTGTATAGAATAGAGAGGTACAGATAAGACCCAGCAAAGGAAAGGGGGACGGTGGGTGGATAACCTGGACTGCAACAGTGAATACACTTGAACATCTACATTTATGGTAGGTACACAACTGTAGTATGTTCATCGTGTTTCAATGTTGCAGTCATTACAATTGGGTTGAATCCCAAAGCTAAGGTTGGGAGGCTGGGGCTAAATAGGATTAGGAGAGGCTATGAGGCCCTGCAAAACTGCAGTGGCAAAGCCTGCTCTAGATTTAGAGTAGAGAGGTAAGTGACAGCGCTTAGTAAAAGTGTGCACTGAACTCCCGAGTTGCAGCCTCTAAGATGTCTTTGGTTGGTACTCCTCTGAGGAAGGCTGCTGAAGTGGCTGCTGCTCTGGTTGAATGTGGCCTAATGCCCTTAGGCACTGATTTGCCATGCTGTGAATAGCAGAAACAAATGCAGTGGCCTATCCATTTTGAAATAGTTTGCTTTGAAATAGCCTTTCCTTGTGATCCTGCAGCATATGCCACTAGAAGTTGTTCAGTCTTTCTGAAAGCTTTGGTTCTGGCCAAGTAGAAGCATAGCTGCCTATGAATGTCCAAAGACTGCAGAAGTCTCTCACCCTTATTCTGTGGGTTTGGGTAAAAGGTAGGCAAATTAATTGTTTGATTCAGGGCCACACTGGACATTACTTTAGGCATAAATGTCGGGTTTGTCCTTAGAGAAACCCTGTCCTGATGGAAAATGATGAAAGGTTCCACAGCCATGAGTGCCTGTAACTCTGAGACTCGTCTTGCAGAGGTTATTGCTAGGAGCAGAGCTGTTTTCCAGGATAAGAATTTTACATCAGCTGTAGAGGCTGGCTCAAAAGGAGGCAGTGTGAGCTTTTCCAAGACATTATTTAGGTCTCATGCAGGTAGTGGTGCTCTCCTTGGAGGTCTTATATTTTTGGCCCCTCTGAGGTACTGCCTTAGTAATGGATGTGAAAAAAGAGGTGGTTCTGGATCGTAGTGAGCTGAAATGGCAGAGGCATGAATCTTAATTGATGAAAAGGATAGGCCTTTGTCCAGCATCTCAGTTAAGTATTGCAAAATCTGAGGAATATTTGGTACAATCGTGTCAATTCCTTGTGCCTGGTTCCAAGCACAGAATCTCTTCCATTTTTCTGCATAAGATTTTCTGGTGCTAGGCCTCCTGGCCTCCAAAATAACATCCATCACTGCTTTAGAGAGAGACGTGTTTTGAATGGTTACATTATCCGCCATGCTGCGAGATTTAAGGTCCTGAGTTGGCTTTGCAGGATCTGACTGTTTTGTTGGGTCAATAAGTGAGAATTTGAGGCAATGTCCCAGCTGGGCATTGAGACAAGCTCTTTAGGATTGGGTACCAGTGCTGGCGGGGCCAGTCTGGGGCAATCAGTATCATTTTTGGCTTCTCTTGTCTGACCTTTAGGAGTACCTTGGGGAGGAGAGGTAGAGGAGGAAAGGCATATACTGTTAAGTTCTTCCAGCTGAAAGATAGAGCATCCACTTTCCATGCTTGCTTGTGATAAGTCCTTGTGCAGAATCTCTGTAGTTGGTAGTTGTGAGGTGAGGCAAATAGGTCCATGTCCGGGCATCCCCAGTTCCTTGTTATCATGCTGAAGACTTGTGGATCCAATTTCCACTCGTGGGGATCCATTATGTTTCTGCTTAGTTCGTCTACCAGAAAATTTATCTTTCCTGGCAGGTATTGTGCTTGCAGATATACTTGGTAAGTCAATTCTGTGTCCCACAAAGTCATGGCTAGTCTGCAGAGGGGGGGGGTAGGAATTTGTACCTCCCTGCTTGTTTATGTACCACATGACTGTAGTATTGTCCGTCTTTATCAATAGTTGTCCTGGATGAAGTAGATCCTTGAAGGCTGTCAGGGCATTTTGAACAGCTAGCATCTCTTTTTGATTGATATGTAGATGCATTTGGCTTGCGGGCCATGTGCCCTGAATACATCTTCCTGACATATGGGCCCCCCAGGCATAATCTGATGCATCTGTTGTTAATGTCTGCCTGACTGTGGATAAAGTGAAAGGCTGTCCCTTGTTGTGGTGACAGGCCTTTACACACCATCGAAACTCCTGTTGCAGGTAGGGAATGAGGGTAATTATTGTCTCCAGGCTGTGGCAATGCTGAGTCCAAACACTTTTTAGATACCATTGTAGTTTCCTCATATGCAGTTTTGCATATGGAATTAGCAGAATGCACAATGCCATGAAGCCCAAAGCCTGCAGAATTTTTCTTGCAGATAACTGGGTCTTTGTTGCCATCATTTTGAAATAAGTAGTCAGTTGTCTTTGTTTGTATGGCGTGAGATAAGCCATCTAGATAGTTGAATTTAAGCTTGCACCCAGGTATATTATCTCTTGTGAGGGTACTAGTTTTGATTTCTTTTCATTTACTGTGTACCCTAGGCATGTTAGTAATCTTTTTACAAACGCCAGATGCTGTAGTAGAATGTCTTTGTTCTCCGCTTGAATAAGGCAGTCGTCCAAGTAAGGATATATTTGTATTCCTCTTTGTCCGCAAAATGCAATTACTGTTGCCAGGCACTTTGTGAAGACCCTGGGCACAGTTGATAAGCCAAAGGGCAGTGCAGAGAATTGGTAGTGCATTGAGCCAGCTATAAATCTGAGGTATCTTCTGCATGAATGTCTGACTGGAACATGCAGGTATGCCTCTTTTAGGTCTAAAGTCACAAGCCATGCCTTCTTGCCCAGCATGGGCAGAAGCTGCTGCAGAGTCAACATTTTGAATTTCGGAATATCCAGAAATGTGTTTAGAATAGACAGGTCCAGTATTGGTCTCCAGGCATTGTCCTTTCTGGGCACTAAGAACAGTCTTGAGTAAAATCCTAGTCCCTGCTCTTGCTGTGGTACTCGCTGAATGCCCCTCATGTCCATGAGGGATGAAACTTGTTTTTGTGCCTCTACCCATTGATTGTGTGGCAGGTCTGGCATTCCGTTTGCCCTTGGCAGGGTGTGAAAATGGAACCTGTAGCCTTGTGAAACTATATTCAGGACCCATTTGTCCTGCGTGATCATGTGCCAATTTTGTGAAAAAAGTGCTAGTTTTCCCCCTAAAGGGGCTGCCAGAAGATAAGTGTTTGGTGCTGGCAAGGGAAAGTCATTGTGACTGTTTTCTGTATGGCTGTGATTTATCTTCTCTGCTTTTGGAGGTAGGAGCACCCCATTGTTTAGACCTGTATGAGCCCTGGGGCTGGGATCTGCCTCTGGGGCATCTGTATCTGCCTCTTTGTGGCCTGTCTGACACTGGAAAGGACCAATTCTTTGCAGGCCAGTTCCTGCTAAATCTGGGAGGTTGCACCTGCAAGAAATCCTTGACTGTTTGCATAGATTTAGCTTTGTCCTCCATTTTCTTCAACACCTCTTCTGCTTTAACACCAAACAAGGTATCATGCTGTAATGGAGCATCTAATAATTTTGCTTTAACATGATCAGGCAGACTCTGTTCCTTTAACCAAGCATGCCTCCTAATGACAAAACCCGTAACAGCGGCCCTGCAGGAGGCCTCCAGAGAATCAAAACCACATTGCAAAGTATGTTTTCCCACTTGTTCAGCTGCATGCAATAAATCCTGCATTTCTTTGTTTTCTGCACATTCAGAATTTGTCAACATTTTCTGTTTAAGTAGTGACATAAGACATTGTTGATATTTAAGCATATGCAACTGACAATTTAAGGCCCTTACAGCCAAGGTAGCAGAAGTGTAAATCTTTTTTCCCAATCTGTCCAGGGCCCCTGAATCCCTATCAGAGGGGATAGGGTTTTTTGCAGTGGACGCCTTGACCCCCTTGGGACCCTGAAATATAGTCTCTGGGTCAGCAGCAGGGTTTTTATAAAGAAATTTGTGTGAATCAGGAACCCTTAAGTATCTGTCTGGCTTAACAGGAGCTGGTGGTACAGAGTCAGGAGTGAGACTGGACTCTGTAAATACATCATCTACAATGTCTAAAACAGGAGGAATAGCAAGGGGCCTGTGCTGAGGTAGTAAAAGAAAATCTCTGAGACTTTTCTTAGATTCTGAGTAATCTTGGCTCTCCCAATGAAAATGCTCCCTCATTGTATGCAGGGTCTCTCCAAAAGAATAATCTTCAGGAGGAGAGGCTGAAGGGATAGATTCTTCAGCATCAGAATCCTCATAGGGAGGAAGAGAGTATCCCTGTTCAGAAGAGGAATCAGAGGAAATGGAAACCTGATCTGAAGATTCATATTCTGTCTCTTGCCTAGGTCTCTGATCAGGAGGGGGATAGGAACCCCTGATCAAAGTAATTAGATCTTCGGCCATTTTAAGCATCTGTTTTTAGGCATGGAGGCCTGTCCAGGGGAATGGTGTACTTGTTTCTTTGTCTTTAGAGGTGCTTTAGTCTTTGCCTTTGAAGCTGAAGTCATTTTCACATATAACTGTGTAGGCCTGAAAACACCCCCAGAAGCCGATGCCTGCTCAGCGGCTCCGGACCCATCTGAGGGAATTGTTTCCGAGATTCCAATACCTTGAGTTTCCGGCGGCCTAGTCGTCTCCACATGGGAGTCGGAAGCGGCCTGTGGCTCTGAGGCAGCGGGCGTCAGGGACTGCGAAAGTGCCTCACTGAGAACCGGCGACTAGCCTAGCAGAGGCCTCGTCGTCGGTTTTGGACCTCAGATGCCTGTCCTTTTCTTTGTCCTTGCGCTTTTTATAAATTCCGGTGGTCAGCTGTTCCGACAGCATTATATAATTAAATCTTCTGCCAAAATAATGAAATGCAAAATCGTACCAATGCTTAATAGCGCATTGGTTAAATCTAGCACAAAACCGACAACTAGCAACGTCATGGTCAGGGCCTAGGCAAGGAATACAGTAAAAATGAAAATCCTTATGAGGTATTTGCTTCCCACAAGAAATACATTTATTAACTTTTTCTGACATCGGTCTGGAGCAAGAAAAAAGTTTCCCCAACGGGGTACTTAGGTTTAATGAAGACTTCGGATCTGAAATACGAACTTGAAAATCACAGGAGTCGGCTGACTGGCACTTGCGAACTGCTTTTGGTTCGGGCACCATGCAGGCAGGAAAGACTGAAGAAAGTGGCGTCGGCTGCATCTTTTATATCCCTGGCGCACTGACGTCAGGGAGGTGGCAACAGCAACCAATGCCGGACCAGGACTTTGGAATTCAGGCCAACTACAGGTAGCCTGCCAGCAGGATAACCCTATTGTAATGACTGCAATGATGAACATTGCAGGAATTTCCTACAGGACTCCCTTATGGGGATATGGAGGTATGCATCTTTTAGGTCCAGGGTGACTAACCAGGCATTTTTTGTCAGCATAGCCAGCAGCTGCTGCAGGGTTAGCATTTTGAATCTGGGGATGTGTTCAGAATGAACAGATCCAGGAAGGGGCACCAATTGCCATCCTTTCTGGGAACAAGGAAAAGCCTGGAATAAAAGCCTTTGCCTGCTTGATTTGTGGAGACAGGTTCTACTGCACCCTGGTCTATGAGAGTTTGGACTTGCTTTATTGCCTCTGCCCACCGATTGGGAGGTAAGTCTGGGCACCCTCTGGGAACTGTAAGTTCATTGAAAGTGAATTTGTATCCCTGAAAAATTATCTTTAAGACCCATTGGTCCTTGGTTGCAGACAGACAATTTTCTTTGCAGAGAGACAGCCTTCCTCCGAGCTTTTGGGTGAAAGGAGGGCAGGGGGGTCACAGAGTTTTTGCCATAGAGAGATGGCTTATAACTCCCTGCCTTAGAGGCGGATATGGTCCATTGTTTGGTTGTCTGTTGTTCCTGTAGTAGGGACCTGGGTGGCCTGTCCCTGCGGGGGCTTAGCTTGCCCCTGTCTGCTAGGACCAGTGCTTAGAGGGAAAATTCCTGCTGAATCTAGGAGTTTGAACCTGAAAGAAATCTTTTACTATTTGCATAGATTTTGCTTTGTCTTCCATCTTTTTAAGCACCTCTTCTGCTTTTTCTCCAAACAAGTGGTCTTTATCCAAAAGTGCATCAATTAATTTGGCCTACATGAAGAGATTGTTCCTTCAACCATGCATGTCTCCTAATGACAGATACAGACACTGCTGCCTTGCTAGAGTGGTGTGGGATTTTTTACATCCACTTGAGCTACCACCAAGTCAAGCAGATGGGATTTCAGTTTAATGTCTCATCCAAAGGATGACACACTTAGGTGTCCAACACCCTCTTATGCTGCCCTACAGTGTCAACAATCCATCTACCTGATGTGGGAATAGAACCCCCAGCCTTCTGCAGTAAATTTACCTGTAGGTCACACAGCTTTAATTAAATTAATGCAGTTTTGAAGATATGGCTAATAGTCATAACCACTTTACCAAAAACATTATTTATATTACGTCTTCATGTTTTCCACTGCGTTTTACTGTCTTTTTTTTTTTTTTTTTTACTAACACCCACTTATTGAACATACCTTCCCAACATGACAGTATTACACCCCATCTTTGTATTATTCTTTACACCATTTCATTTTTTTTTTTATTGTTTTTGCAAATACTCCTGAACTGCAGCTCTGTGCATCCTAAACTGACCATATCACAATGCATGCTTGGCAAATCATGTTAGGTTGTCTGTATTGTTAACTTAATTTCAGTTATGTCTCTGTACTATGACTTTAGAAATTAGACTGTGAAATCACTGATGAGTACACTTGTTTCAGGGGTACAGGGAACTCACCTGAAATGTGTATAGCCTTATAGAATACAAAGGAAATTGGCTTCCCAAGGACAATTCTCGTGTAAGAAGCAATGAGTTAAAGTACTACCATCTCAGCTGAGAATTTGCACTGGTTACAGATCATGCCACGCTGATGTGGTTAATTAGACTGCAGGATAGGAAAACAAAACTGTGAAGGCAGGCACTTTCCTTTCAGTCTTTTACATTCACACTGAGGCACAGACAAAAAATGCTCAGGCATAATCTAAATGGCCTCTCTAGGGCTCAGGTTCCATCCACTTGGTCTGAAACTGGGGTTTCAAGCTGGAAGAGAAGGTTATTGCAATATAGTGTTATGGCTTTTGCCAGAATGGCATTTCAAAATTATGTAAAATGGTGTGGTTGCTTAACAACATTATGTAAATAGTTGCAAACAGGACTGCTGCTTTAAGAAGGTAGATACCTTTTTGCATTATGAATAATGCATTCTTGCTTGGCACAAGTAGTAGAAATGCTAACATAGATAAAGACTATATTAAACAGAATACTGATGCTGCTTTAATTTCTCTAATTTTTTTTGGTTTTTAATACCATGATGGGAATGGACCGCATTCCCAAATCAAAATATGATTAAAGTTCATGTCAGCCAAAAGTGCCAATCAACAATGTGTCCAGAACAGACTCCTTCTGCAATTCATATGGAGTTACATGTAACAGTAGCATATCTAAAAGACTGTAAATTATTTTTATGAGATCCATTTCCCCTGCTACTACTGGAACACTCTTGACTATCCTTCTTCCACACTGCCTTGATTTCTGCCTGCAAATCTTGGTATTTTAAGACTTTGTGTCTCTCTGTACATAAGACACTGTAATCACTGGGTGCAGCAATTTCAATTATTTATTTTATTTTACATTTGTTGACCTGGCTAGTCCAACTGGATATATGTCCCTTTTCAGTAGAGAACCGGGGAGATAAGCTCCACTATACAGATAATAGCAACTTCATGTTGCTTTTCTGCTGCTGGTTTTCTTTTTGTTCTTCCCTGCTCCGTTCACCCTGCGGGCTCACTCCGGTCCCCTACCCTACCCCCAATTCTCACCCACCCCACTACCTCTACACTTATACCCACATAGCCACTCCTACTTCCTCTCCAACTACTAAACTCCACATCTTCCTCCTCCTATCCCCTCCCCTTCATAACTTCCATTCACCACAAATCCCACTTTGTCCTTAGTCTTAGTCATTCACAATATATCTCACGTATTCCTTAGTGTTAACTATATAATTCTCAAAAAAACCTAAACACGTCTTCAAAATATACATCCTTCTCAATTCAACTACTTCTCTTACTGAACATAACCTGCATCTACTACCTTACCCAGCCTAACCCCTTAACTCACATCCCACTCTTTCACACAAATGCTCTCTCAACACACCTCACTCCTACACACTCATATCAATATCTCCTGCACTTTATCCCATCAATCACAATCTATGCTTTCATTACAAACCTCTCTCTCCTTATAAAACCTCACCACCTGCTCTGCCCTCCATATGCCCCACAACTCTTTCTACACACACTACTTATGAAAAAATCCCAAGCACCTCTACTACATCATCCAGCTTCTAACATCCCTACTTTTATCTGGAGATATTCACCCTAACCCAGGCCCAAACACCTCACCCTCTACATCTAAATCCATCCTACTAGCATCCCTCAACACACAGAGCTTAGGTAACAAAATTCCAAACCTACAAGCCTGGCTACACCACAACAAACCAGACATCTTAGCCATACCTGAAACCTGGTTAAAACCTCATATAAAAGATGTAGAGATAGTACCACCTAATTACTCCATTATCAGAGCAGACAGAGCCCTAAAAGAAGGTGGTGGAGTAGCTCTACTCTACTCATCCTCTCTATGCATTACTCCCTACAATAAAGCCATTCCCCAATTCACCAACACAGAATTAATACTAGCTCAACTTCAATTAAATAAACACAAAAATGTATGCATAGCCTCCCTTTACATACCCCCTGGCGACAATATCTCTGTACTTGAAGATATCCTCTCTTGGTTTTCTACCAATATCTCTAATGAAACCATTATCATGGGAGAGACAAACATTAATTGATCCTCCATTCAGTCCCCTACCCCCTCCCTTAACGTCAACCTGTATAACTACTCTCAACTCCTCAACTCCACTACTAGGCCTTCTAAAGACTTCACTAGCGGCAGTATTCTAGACTGGATCTTAGTCTCTCACCCCCACTACTACCCTGATAGTGGAACTCTTCCTGACTCCCTTAGCGGCCACCTTCCCATCTTTGCTAGGCGTCTTCCTTCTCCCTTACAAGTTACCCATAATTACGTCAGTACCAGATACCAAACAAACTTCAACCCAAAAGCCTTCTCTGACTCCCTAAAATCACTTAACTGGTACCCCCTAAAAACTCAACCCCTGGAAAATGCTATTGCACACTTTAATTCTACTTTCCTAAATCTTTTAGATACTTGTGCGCCCTTAACAACCAGAAGAATAAAAACTACCCACTGGCTAAAAAAAAGCACACTAACTACCATGCGACTTAGAGACAAAGCCTGGGCACACTACCAAAAGTACAAATTTCCCACTACCCTCAATGAGTACAAAACTCTTCGTAGCTCAGTTAAAAAGCTTATCACAGCAGACCGTCAAAACTACTTCTCATCACTTCAAAGTAAACATAAAACCGACCCACAAAAGTTCTGGAAAGGTATAACCACCCTCTTAAAACCTGGTATAACTGAAAACCCAATCTCTAGCCCAAATGTACAAGACAATGATCTTGCCACCCAATTTAACTCTTTTTTTCATTAACTCTATTTACAAACTAACCTCTTCCTTCTCTAACAACTATCCACCTCCTACTTCCCCTTGTCCTCTCCCAACACCCCCTCCATCTTCACTCTATCATTCTACAACCTCTCAACCTACAACCTCTCAACCCCCTACATTCTCCTTGAAATCAATCCCTACTTCTACCATAAAAAAACTCCTTCAGAGGCTAAAACCATGCACCAGTGCCCCGATAACATTCCCTCATATTTCCTCAGCATAGCTGCTGAAGCCATTGCCCTCCCAATCAGTATCCTAATCAACCGCTCTATCCAAGAAGGTCTTGTTCCACAACTCTGGAAAAAGGCTTTCATCATTTACCTTCACAAAGGAGGTAACTATACTAACATTACCAACTTCCAGCCTATCGCCATCCTCTCTCCAATTTCAAAAATTCTAGAGAAATGTATCCATCTTCAACTCCTTCCCCATCTATTACACAACAACCTATTAACTCCTACCCAACACGGATTCCGACCCAATCATAGCACTATGACGGCCCTCCTATCCTTCCTTGAAACTGTGAATAAAGCTAGAGATTCTGGTTTCAATGTATCTACCATCCTACTTGATCTCTCTAAAGCCTTTAACACTATCTCCCATAACCTACTACTCACTAAACTTTCTACGCTAAACCTATCACCTTCAACTCTCAACTGGTTTACCAGCTATCCCTCCAACAGGCAACAAGCCATCAAGTGGAAAAAAGCCACCTCCTCCTTCCTTAACACCCCCACAGGTGTCCCACAAGGTTCCATATTAGGCCCCCTCTTCTTCAATATATTCATTAATGATTATTACCGCTTTATCCCTTATGCTAACATCATCCAATATGCAGATGATTCTACAATCATCTGTGCTGCCTCATCCATCCCAACTCTCTTAAAACTGACTCAAGATGCCTTCTCCACCGCAGAACAGTGGATGAAAAACAACCATCTTGCACTTAATGCAGCTAAATCAAAACTAATGATATTTACCCCCTCTAAAACCAACACCTTTGATAGACAACTATTCTCCATCACCAGTCAAAATAATACACCTCTTGAACTTGTATTTGAAACCAAACTACTAGGAGTTCAAATCGATGACAAGCTTAAATTTGATTCCCATCTACTACTAAACATTAAAAAAACCCACCAAAAACTTGGCCTGCTCTACCGACACAATCGATACCGCACCCCAGCTACCAAGCTCACTCTCTCTACCACATTTCTCTTACCCTCCCTTCTTTACAGTGCCCCTCTTTTAACAAACCTACAATCATCTCTCAAAACAAAAATATCCTCTTGTTAAAATAAAATAGCCAGATTTGCCACTAGCAACAAATCTTCAACCCATCACTGTGCACCTCTCCACAAACTAAATTGGCTTGAACTTCGCAACTACCTCTCCTATACTCAGCTCACTTATACACACAAACTCATTTTCCAGCCATCCCTCTGTCCCTCCCTGTCCATTACCTTTAAAATACACAACACACAGACTTCTCAGATCTACTAATCAAAACCTAATAGAAGTCTACAGACCCCTCTGTCCACCAGGACAAAACCTCCTGTCCTTTTCCCTAGCACGCCTATGGAACTCCCTCCCTCCCTCCATTAGTACCATCACTAGCCTCCCTACCTTTAAAAAATCACTCCACTCCCACCTAACATCCACATGGGAATGCTCCTGCTCCCACCCCACATAATCATTCTCCACTTCCTACAGTCTTCCATCTCATAAATTAATTATTGAAGCTAGTAATCAATTTCTTAATTGTACCTAGCAAACCGAAAGCCTTCTGCATCTATCTACTCACTTCATAATCCTACTTGAACAATGTACTCCTAAAAAAAAAAAAAAAAATTGTATTTTTGATTGTAACCTCAGTATTTTGTTCTGTCTTGTAATCAGAAAATGTTTGAAATGTAAATCTCTGTAATCTTTTGTGTAATCTGTGTTGGAGCTTTTCTCCCCAGGACTCCATTGAAAAAGGATTCTTTTGTCCCAATGGACTATCCTGGTTAACCAACTGCAAATAAATAAAAAATAAAATGTACAGTACAAATTTAAGACTAGAATTGAACTGTTTACATAGCAACTTAGTAATCTTACTACTTAACATATTTAACAAGAAAAATTATTTATAAGGAAGAGATACGTTCATAAAGTTGATAGCTTGGTATACAAGTTCATACTCTATAGTGGTTCCTTAAAAAGACTAAGTTCATACAGACTTTAGTTTAGCTTAACAGATCATACTCTGTGGTTTATGAAAGAGCTAGACTTAATGCAGCAATAGTGAAGTAAGTATACAGTGCACATAGCAAGGAGAGGATTGTTAGTCTGGGTTAGTAAAGGGGCATAGCCAGTGAGTTCTAAGGTATACTTTAAGTTTCTTTTTGAAAAGTAACGAAGAAAGAGATGAGACTCAGTGGGAAGTAGGTTACAGGTTTTCCCCACAGTGTTGGAGAACAGTGAATCCCCAGCCTTATTGTTGGAATTGTGCATGGATACAAGACATTTATTAGCTGAGCAAAGGGTTGTAAGATTTTTGTAGGGGATGATAAGGCCAGTAAGTATTAGAGTATTGCTGGGATGGATAAAGGGTGTTGTGGGTGATGAGTTGGTGAAATTGAAGCTGATTATGCAGCTCCAGCCATCCTAGCTGTTTTAGATTATGGCAGTGGTGAGTTCTAAATGGGGAGCCAGTGGCAAATCTGGCAAGGTTTGCCAGTTTGTTGAGGTTGTTTTTTGACAGATTAGTATAAATAGGTGAGGCACAGAGGAGAGTACAGATAAGATGGATGTGGGCAATAGTAGTTCTAGCTATTGGAGTAAGGAAGGGTTCCATCTTATGGAGGGACCCTAGTTTTCTGTTAACTGATTTTATTGTAGTGTTGATGTGAGTGTCAAAGTTAAGGTTGTGGTCTATTATTACTCCTAAGAGTTTGGTGGTTGGGTCAGGAGATATGACAGTGTCATTATTAGATATGACTGTGAAGTCTATTGGAGAGGACTTTTGTGTAGGAGTGAAGAGCAATAATTTTGTTTTTGAGGGGTTCAGGAGGAGGCAGAAGGATAAGAACCAGCTTTCTACTATATTAAAACACTTTTTGGGTGAGGGACTGCAGTTCAGATGAAGAAGTAGTGGAGCATATTAATGTGGAATCATCTGCATATTGTATGCAGATAGCTTGAGGAATTTTTACATTTAGATCGTTGATAAAAATTGAGAACATGAGAGGGCCCAATATAGAGCCTTGAGGGACACCAAGGGTATTGGAAGGTGGGTGGATAGATGATTATCCCAGAGTACAGCCTGTTGCCTACTTTCTAAGTGGGATTTAAACCATTGTAATGCCTGTGTATCTAGTGAGAGGGATTTAAGTATATTCATAAGTAGCTGGTGGTTTACCATATCGAAAGCTTTTGAGAGGTAGATAAAGACTGAAGAGGACAGAGTATTGTTGCTACGATTTATGTTAATGCAGAAAAGGATAAGAGGGCAAAGGTGGTGCTGTGGAATGGCCTAAAGCCATGCTGACAGTTAGCTAGTCAGTTATTTTGGAGTAGGTGGCTTAGTAGTTGATGGTGGATGCATTTTTCCATAATTTTTGCTAAAGGTGAGAGTAAGGCCATCGGACGGAAGTTTGAGAGTTCAGTAGAGTTATCACCTTTATGTAGTGGGATAACATGGGAGATTTTCCAGATAAAGGGGATGGTTCCTTCAGTTATGGTCCTATTTATTAGGATAGAAATAGGATAGGCTATAACTTTTGCTGCTATTTGCAGATATTCTGCTGGTAATCGTTCAGTTGAGGTGGTGGATGGTTTGAGTTTTTGAAGAAGGGTACAGAAGAGGGATGTTGGAACTGGTTGTAAATGAAATGAAGCAAGTAAGCTAGTAGTGGAGGCAGGCAGGATTGAGCTAACAGGAGGTAGAGAATTAGCAAGAGATCGGACGGACTCAGTAAAGAAGGTATTAAAGGCATCAGCAATTTGCTTGGGATTCTTGTGGGTGATGCCTGATGAGGTTGGTGTTTTGGAGTGACCTGGATGTAAGAGTCTAATGATACCTACCCAGAACTTTTGTGGCTTGTGTTGGTGAGTTTGCTGGAGTTGAAAGTAGAAGTTTCTTTCATCTAAAAGTATTGATTTTTTTAGTAGCATTTCTCAGCTGTCTAAATGTTTGATGATCAGTTGGGTTTTTAGTAGTTTGCCATTTGGCCCAGATTTTATTTCTAAGTAGAATTTTATGCCTAGTTTCCTTTGTAAGCCATGGAGCGGTTTTAGTCCTATTTCTAATACAGCGAGTAGGGGATGGTAGTCTAGGATTTCTAAGAATTTGGTGTTAAAGTATAACACTGCTTCCTCTAGTTTGAGGTGTTTTAGGGGTGACCAATCACATGCCCTAAGTTCAGTTTGGAAGCTGTCAGGGTTAAAATGTTTGTTGGTTCATATATATAGTTCTATATATGGTTGGGTTGGGAATATTGATCTTTTGTCTAATTATATAGGTCAATGAGTGGTCACTAATGTCATCTGGGAGGGTACCTATTTTATACGTTAGCTGATTACTATTTATTAGAATCCAGTCTAAGGTGCTTTCTTTGTTGTTAGGTTTGTGGATCCTGGTGGGGGAGGTAATTATTTGGGGAAAAAACATATAGGTTTATATGGGTAGTAAGCTCGGCAGTAGTTCAGCTATTCCAGTCTATATTAAAGTTGCCAAGGACTACGGTTTCTTTTGGGAAGTTTGTAGAAAGCCAATTAAGGATATTTTCAAGGGTGTTGATGTTACTGCCAGGAGGAAGGCAGGAGCATATGATGTAGATGGATTTACAAGCATTGATCTGAAGTTTAGGAATAAGGATTTCAGCATTAGTATCTAAAGCTGGTTGCACATCTAAAGAAGTAACTTGTAGCCCTGCTCTGTACAGGATAGCCACCCCCCACCCTTCTTGGTTTTGCGGTCTAATCTCAAAATCACTGCTACTTTTGTTTTCTTTTCATGGACTACTATATCTGGTATTCTCGTATTTATTTTTTGAACTACTGGTAATGGGTGAATCCATGTGATATAAACTTCATCATTTTCTATAATGGTTTGTGGCTCATGTTTCCAAAGTTTCTAAGCTACTTCAATACTGTAATGTTTGTGTAATCCCCAATAAACAGTCTTGCTACATTATTATGCCTTTTAGTATAGAGGCCCTCTGCCATAAGTGTATCACACCCAGTTCTACAAAACCCGCATTTGTCTGTTTCTATGGCACATTCAATGGACTTTGTAAACAATGTGTACACAGTCCATCATCTAGGGCTGCCAATATTAACCTTTTGTCTTTTGGTTTATATTCACCTCTCCTTAACCATTCCTGCATTAGATCTTGATCAACATGTTGTTCCAGGAGTTTTCTGTACTTGCAACTATATTTATGCCTTTTCCACTTTCCTTGCCTTCTCATTACAAACTTCACCTTATATTCTTTCGTTTGGCACATTCAATTGCTGTTTTTTTTATTTACTTCTGGTTTCATTTCCATTCCTGCTTGACACAGATATGTTTCTGCTAAACTTAGTATCTTAGACTTGTTTTTATTTTTATTTATTTATTTGTAGTTTGTTAACTGAGAAAGTCCATTAGGCCACAGTGAGCCCTTTTTCAATGGAGACCTGGGGAGAAAAGTTCCAAGTGCATACAAAAATATATTGGCAGTTAATACAATTATTAAAACAAGAAACTGTAGTGAAAACAGAAACTGAGATCTTGCACTTTTTTTTTTTTTTTTTTTTTTTTTTTTTTACGCAGAATAACACAGTTGTTACCCAATTTAAACACTATTAACTATGTTTCTTGAGGAATTAAAAGGCGGAAAGGGTTTTTATGGAGAGACTGGAGGAGACAAAACAATAGGGGAAAGCTAGAGCTTATGAGATGTGGAGTTTGATTGCAAGATGGATATAGAGAAAGTTTAGGAGGGGTGGGAGCAGGAGCATTCTCAGGTGGATGAGAGATAAAAGAGTGGAGAAGGGTCTTAAAGGCAGAAAGATTTTGGGTAGTCTGAATATGGGGAGGAAGTGAGTTCCATTTTCGTGCACGAGAGAAGGCTAATAGAGATTGCCCAGGAGTTCATAGGGGTTTATACAGTTCAAGTAGGTTCTGATTATTAAATCTGAGAGAACGGTCAGGAAGGTGCATGGTGAGGATGAAGGAAAGGGCAGGGCAGTGGGAAGGGTTGAAAATAAGTTTACAGGCAGTAGAGAGCTGAATTAAAGAGAGATGGTTGGGGAGCTCTAACCATTTCAGTGCATGTAAGGAGATGCAGTGGTGAAAGAAAGATTTGGACTTTGTAGCAAACTTGTAGATTTTATTGTAGCAGGATGTCAGCTTAGCTTTGAGGGTACTTACAAGGCCTGTGAGAACAGGTGCTTCATATAAGACAGAGAAGAGGAGGTAAGTGGTAGAGAGGGTAATCCTAGTTGAGGAGGTTATGTAGCAGTTATGGCGGTAGAGCATACCAAGATTCTGGTGTTTTTTTTTTTTTTATGTTGGCATGAAGGTGAATGTCAAATTTTAGATATTCATCAATAAAGACTCCGAGAAGCTTGGTGTGGGGGACTACTTCAATAGGGGTCATGTTTTGGCTTTTTATAGAGAAATAGTTTTTGTCTATTGCATAGTTCTTAAAAGGGGAAAAAAATCATAATTTTAGTTTTAGTTGCATTAAGGGCTAGATGGTTATTTAGCATCCAGTTCTCAATACTACTAAAGGCTATAAAGGCTGCCTGTGTTATCTGCATAGGTTTAGGGACAGAATCAGCTGAGCAGATGATAGTAGAGTCATCCGCATATTGGACAAGTTTAGAATTAGGGATGCAATGATGGAAGTCATTAATGAAGATATTGAATAGTAAACAGCCTAGGATAGATCCTTGGCACACTCCTGTGAGGGTGTCAAGGAAGGAAGGAAGGAAGAGGTGCAGTTGTTCCATTTAATGGCCTGTTGCCTATTTGAAAGGTAACTGGAAAACCAACTGATAGTTGGATGAGAGAGGTTAAGGTGTGAGCGCTTTGACAATAATAAGTTGTGGGAAGTGGTATCAAAGGCTTTTGATAAGTCTAAGAACACAGAGGATACAACGTTACCACAGTCTCGGGTGTGGTTGATAATGTCGAGGAAAGATAACAGGGCTGTGGAGGTACTATGGTGGGGTCTGACACCATGTTGTGTAGGGGACAGGAGATTTTTGTCTAGGAGGAAAGACAGGACAGAAGCTGTAGGTGAATACATTTTTCAAGTATATTAGAACTAGGGGAGAGTATGGCTATTGGGTGAAAGCTGGGGATGTCGCTGCTGTTGCCTCTCTTGTTTATGGGGATGATGAATGTTTTTTTCCAAAGGAGGGGTACATAAGAATCTTGGATAGAGCGACTGATGAGAATGCAGATGGGGAGGGCTATGCTGTCAGCAGCTAACTTTAGAAAGTTTGATGGTAGGTTATTGGGGGCATTAGAGCGAGGTTTTAATTTACTTAGAAGTTTTTAACGGTGTTGACAGGGACAGGTTTGAGGGAGAAGGGAGGGGGGAAGATGGAATTAGAGGGAGAGGGGTTGGTGGAGAGAGGGGCAGAAGAGGGTGGAATTGGTGGCAAAGGGAGAGAGGTTGGTGGAGAGAGGGAAAGAGGAGGTTAGTGAATTCACAGGGAAAGATGTGGTGAGTTTGGCTATAGTGTCAATAAAGGAGTTAAAGTTGGTGGCTATAGTATGGTTAGGAGCAGTAGGGTTAGGACAGGGCTAGTCTTTTCTGCCAGGTTTGAAGAGAGCGGTGATATTACTCCAGACTTTCTTGGGGTTAGATTTATAATTGTTTTGGAGCTTTGAGTAATAGGATGTATGATCGGAGCCAATATGTTGTTTTACTGTGTTGTGCAGTTGTTTATATTGATTAAGAGAATGTGGGGTTTTGAGTTTTTGGTGGAGTTTCCAGAGTTTATCTTGGGAGTGCATAAGAGTAATGGTATCTTTGGAGAGCCATGGGGCAAGTTTGGATTTCACTTTTTTAGTTCTAGGAGGGGCAAAGCTGTTTAATATGTTGGTGAATACAGAATTAAAGTAATCAACAGCATCATCAAAGGGAAGAGTTTTCAAAGGGCTCCAGTTTGTTTTCATCTGTCAGAGAAGGACTGAGGGTTAAAGTTGGTGCGGGTTGTGATATAACTGTGTAGCAAGTGTAGGGGGGATGCGGAGTGAATCATAAAGGCAGGAAGGTGGTCACTAAGGCAGTCAGGCAAGATACCACTTTCAGACACATTGTTGGGGTGGGAGACTAATATCCAGTCCAGAATAATACCGGAGGAGTTGTCTTTATTGGATCGGGTAGGAGAGCTGGTTAATTGAGAGAAACCATATGTTTAAATTATGGGACGTAAGTTGATGTTAACATCCCCTAGAATGACTGTTTCATTACAAATGTTGGATGAGAACCAAGAAAGTACATCTTCTAGAATGGAGGTATTGTCTCCTGGTGGGAAATAAAGTGCAGCTATGACTGTACTTTTAAGATTAATAATTTTTAGTAGAGCAACAGTCATTTCTGTTGTGGAGAACTTGGGTATAGGGTTGGTAAAGGGTGTTAAAGTTAGAGAGGAGGAGAAGAGAACGGCTACTCCACCACCTTTCTTCTTGGTTCTGTCATTTCTAATAAGTTTATAGTTGGGGGGATTATTTTAGTGTCGTTTAGATAAGACTTTAGCCAAGTTTCAGAAATGCAAAGGATGCCAAGGTGATTATGGGAGAGCCAAGCATGGAGGTTGGGAAGTTTGTTACAGAGGCTTTGGGCACTGAGAGTGGCTAAGAGGATGGACTTGTGGAGAGTTTGTGATGGGGGTGAAATGGAGTTGATTTTTTGGATGGCAGGGGGTTGGGGATTGGGGTGAATGTCCACAGAGAGGGGAATCTACAGATCAAAAAGTAAGGTTTCATTAAGTTTGGATCTTGTGAGATCAGCAAATATGTATGCAGTCCTACGACTGAAGATCTATACATGTAATCAATTTCAAGGAGGCCCATACCTCCTTCAAAATGGGGAATATACCATCTTGGTATACACTGATTTTTATAAATCATTTGATAAGCATGAAAAAGAAGTTATGTCTTACCATAACGTTCCATCTGTATTGTTGATCCTCGTTCAGTCATTACGTGTGGGTAGCGGTTCCGACCTTGGAACCGAGCAGACCATCTTCCAAGCTCAAGTCAGCTACAAACTCTCAAGCTAAAACTCTTACCCAGAATTCCCCTTTCCCTGTTACCTCAGATTGAGTTTGCAAGTCAAAAGAAGGTAGAGGCTATCTCTGGTCAAATGACCTAATAGAATCGGATGGTGAGATCCACTAGAAGCCACAGGAGGGGGAAGGAGGGAGGGTCGTAATGACTGAACGAGGATCAACAATACATATGGAATGTTATGGTAAGACATAACTTCTTTATCTGATATTGTTAATCCTCGTTCATTCCTTACGTGTGGGACAGAGTCCCCAAATACCTTTATTCCTGGGAGGCTCTCATGGAAGGACATTCCTGAGCACCACAGAACCAAAAGATGCTCTTTCCCTGCAGGCCAAATCCAATTTGTAATGATTGATGAAGGTATGAGGAGTAGCCCAAGATGCAGCTGCACAAATGTCATGTAAAGGAGCTCTGGCATGGAAGGCAACAGAAGTTGCCACCGACCTTGTAGAATGCGTCTTTATGTTAGTAGGTAATGGAATATTACGTTGTCTATAAATGAAAGTCACACAGTCTTTCAACCATTTAGCCAATGTGACCTTAGCAACAGCACATCCTAATCTAGATCCAGAATAGGCCAAAAATAACTGGTCTGATTTACGAGAGGCCTTAATCCTGTTCAAGTACAAGCGAATTTGCCTGTGAATATCTACGGTATGTAGGCAATACTCTCCTTTATTTGAATGATTGGGGAAGAAAACTGGCAATTCAATGGTTTGATTAATGGATATTTCAGAGATCACTTTTGGCAGAAAGGAAAGATTAGTCATCAATGAAACTCTATCTCTATGAAAAATCAAATATGGACTCTTGATGCATAAGGCTTGAAGCTCAGAGATATGTCTGGCAGAAGTAATGGCGACCAAAAACAAGGTTTTCCATGACAAATATTTGAGGTTGCAAGAAGAAGATGGTTTGAAAGGTAGCATTGTCAAAGCTTGTAGGACTAATGACAGGTCCCATGGTTGAATAGGTTCTCTAAAAGGAGGTTTTAGATGATTCACGCCTTTTATGAAAGTCTTGCATAATTTGTGTGACATAAGAGAGGAGTCTTGGACACCATCATGGAAATTAGATGTTGCAGCCAAATTAACTCTAATGGTAGAGGCAGATAGAGATTGAAATAGCGTAGCTGGATACTCCAGTACTATCGACACTGGTGCTGAAAAAGGATCTACCTGTTTTTCTTTCAGCCAAAAGGTAAATCTTTTCCACTTGCTGAGATATGTAATTCTGGTGGAAGACTTATGAGATGCAATAAGAATGTCACGTACTGGCAAAGAAAGATAATTCTGCCTGGCAATCAAGGGAATTGGAGGAGCCAAGCTGTGAGCTTCAGGCTATTCAAATTGGGGTGAATCAGATTCTGTGGATGGGAGAGCAACCCTGGGGTTGGATGGAGAATCCACGGTTGATCTAGCAGGTGAGGCCAAAGGAAGGGGAACCAAATCTGACGAGGCCAATATGGTGCTATGAAGATTACTTTGCTCTTCAACCGGCGGGCTTTCTTCAGAAACTGGGAAATGAGGGGGAGAGGTGGAAATGCATAAAGTAGACCCAAGGGCCAATCATGGACTAGAGTGTCCCTGGGTGACTGTCCCATAGGGGGAATCAGGGTGAAATAGTTGCTGCATTTCTAGTTGGTCAGGGATGCAAGGAGGTTGCAGCAAGGAAGACCCCAGTGGTTGAAAATCTCCACTGCTATCAAGGGATTCAGAGACCACTCGTGGGGTTGTAGTATACACCTTCGGAGTCTGTCTGCTATCACGTTGGAACTTCTGAGAATGTGCGTTGCTAGAAGAAAACAGTTGGTAGCCATCGCCCAATGCCATATCCTCATGGCCTCTCGACAGAGTGAATAAGATTTGGTTCCACCCTGTTTGTTGATGTACCAGACCACCGCCATGTTGTCTGACTGTATTGCAATAGTCCCAGATGGCAGCAGGAGATGGAATGCTTGCAATGCCAGAAGCACCGCCCTCAGCTCTAGAACATTTATATGCAGATGGGCCTCCATTTCGGACCAAGTACCTTGGACTGTTTGTCCCTGACATAGCCCACCCCATCAGGGAGCCGTCTGTGGCCACTGTAGCCTTGGGCTGTTGAGGGGGGAAGAAGGGGCGAGACCATTGTGACGGGTTGTGGGCCATCCACCAATTTAAATCCTGTTTGCACCTGTGTGTTACCCGAATCTTGGCAGAAAGAGGGTACTGAAAGGGATACCATTGGGTGAGCAGTAGCCATTGTAGAAGCCTCATGTGAAACCTGGCCAGGGGGACAATGGTGATGGAGGCTGCCATCGAACCCAACAACTGCAGAACAGAGTGAGCTGTGGATTTCTCCCTTGAAAGGATTGGGATCAGTTGCTGCTTTATCCTTAGAATTCTTTGTTCTGGAATGGATGCTCTGCAATTCTTTGTACTCAAGATGACCCCTATGAATTCTGTGGAGTAAGATGGGGTGAGATTGGATTTTGGCCAGTTTATGGTTATGCCTAGCCTTTCTGCTGAGAGGAGAGAGTATGCCAGGGCTTCTCCCAATAGATGCCTGGTGGGGGCGGAGATGAGCCAGTCGTCTAGGTATGGAAACACCTGGAATCCTTGTAGTTGCAAGTGAGCTGTGACGACTGCCATGCACTTTGTGAACACTCTGGGGGCTGTAGAGAGTCCGAAGGGCAGTACTCTGAACTGGTAGTGACTGGCTCCCGCATGGAAGCAAAGGAATCTTGTTGATGGTCTATCCACTTTTATGTGGTAGTACACATCTTGAAGATGTATCGAGCACATCCAATAGTCATTTTCCAAAGCGGAAGGATAGACTGTATTGTGACCATCCGGAACTTTTGTACTTTTACAAACTTGTTCAATACACTGAGATCCAAAATTGGTCTCCAGTCCCCCATTTTCTTTGGCACCAAAAATAGTCTTGAGTAGAATCCGGATCCTATCTGGTCTGGAGGGACTATTTGGATGACTCTTTTTCTTAGCAGTTTTGAAATCTCTAATGCTGCTTCTTCCCTTTGACTGGGTGGAACGTCGGGTAAGTTTGTTAGGGGAGCAGGACAAAGGTCGAAGGGAATATGTTAACCTCTGGTTATTATCCTTTGTACCCAGGAATCGGTGGTGATGGTTAGCCAGGCAGAAGGGTACAAAGAGAAACGACTCCCAACCACTTCCAGATGAAAGCAGTTGGGCCGCTCTTCAGGAGCACTGGTAGGATTGGCCAGAGAAAGAGTCCCTGAAACCCTGGTTACGCAGACCCCCCTCTGCCCCGAAAAGGGTATCTTCCCTGTGAGTTTCCCCCTCTGCTTCTAGGAGAGAACTCGGCCTGTGTGTCACGGAAAGGACCCAGAAACTTTTTGTGCCATATCTTCCCACTCTTCTGGTTTCTGGAGAAAGCCCATTGAGGGGAAGATTAATGGACACCCACGGCAGAAAGGGTCTTACCATCCTGTTCACATCTGGACAGTGTGCTTTTAACCTTGGGTCCAAACAATGAAGAGGCTTCGATGGGAGCGCTGAGAAAGGAAGTCTTGAAGGGTTCCATGAAATTACACAAGCGCATGCAGGCGTGTTGTCTCAGAACAATGACCGAACTTGCCGCTCTAGCTGCTCCTTCTGATGCATGAGATATCAGGTGCATGGAGGAGTTAGATATCGATTCAGTGGTGGCTAGCTAAGAGGCCACTTTGTCACGGACCTCATCAGAAACAGCTCCAGCCAAAGTTCCAGACAGCTCAGAAATTACATCTCTTTGAAGCCTGGTAAAGTGTGCCATATAGTTCAGGGACCTGATTGCAAAGGTCGCTGATGCAAAAGTACGCTTCCCTATGCTTTCCAGAGCCCGGGACTCTTTATTGGGCGGATCAACAGTTTGGCTTTCTTCTTCCGCCAGGTCCTTTTTATTTGCGGCCACCACCACCAAAGCATCTACAGGAGGACCTTTGGACCAATGAGGATCAGTAGCAGGAGGGGACAAAATTTTATCTGGCCTCTGGGGAATGGCCTCAACGGTGTCAGGAGCCTTCCACGCATGCTGCACAATGAGCCGGACCAGTTCGTCGGAAGGTGGAGTAACCCAGGAGGTAGGGGGCCAGGTGCGAAAGGCCTGCAGGAACACAGACTCTTCAGAGGTCAGATTCGAAGGCTGCCAGTCACATCTCTGTTTAAGAATTTCAAAAATATCACCAAAGGATACCTCAGAGGGTGAGCAAGGGGACCCTTCTCCATCATCAAAGTCTGTGTCTTCAGTAAGGGACTCCTCTGTGGAGTCCATGTGATTTCTCTTGCACAAGCTCTTTTGATGAACTTCCTCAGAGGGAGAAGCTGGGGAAGACAGCGCAAAAGGGGTCTCTTGTGGGAGTATATCCTGAGGCCCTTGTGCCCGGTGTCCGCTTGGAGCGACTTGTGTACACTGCGTTCCAGAGGAGGGCAGGGAGAGTGATAGCACAGGATCACCAACCGACATCAGAGCCTTCTCCATTAGCTGGAAGGCCGGTCTACCTGAAGAGGGGTGAGTGCCCAGGGCAGGGGTCAACACTCTCCTAAGTGGCTCAGCCGGCCGATTGGAGTCCCTGGATGGCTGTGAAACACCAAATTATATACGCCACAGCTTACATCCTGGGTCGCAGCAAAACTCTCCTGCCACAAAGGCAACTGCGGCTCCTTAGTGAGGTCCATAAAGGGAACCATTGAGAGGGAAGACTGTGCTATATCAAGGGGCTTCAAAGGCAATGAAGGAGAAGAATAAGTTGGGGTCTTGTGTAAAGGGTGATCACCTCCCGAGGAAGGCTAGGTCCTGGGGGGCGGGGTACCTCTGGCCGAAAGCACTTGATCCACAAGTCGCAACACATCATGTTCAGAGAGATTTCTAGTGGATTTCATGGACACGGCTAAGGGGGAGTCACATCTATTCAAAGACGGAGCAAGCTCGATGCCAACTTTGGAGGTCTGCACTGAAAACAATGGGGCTGTAAAGAACTGAACTACAGGTGTCTGCACTGAGGAAATCATCGGTGCCAAAGTCATGGTCTGCACCGATGATAAGGTTGGCACCGAAGTGGTTGTCGGTGCTAAGGCTGGAACAGAACAAAATCGGTGCCGATAACTGAATGGTCGGTGCTGAGAGGGTAGAGGGTAGTCGGTGCCAGGTAAGTTGTCAGTGCCGAAAAGGCAATGGGCGTTGAAAAATCCATCAACATCATAACAGTCTGCATCGACTGGACAGTCGATGCCAGTAAAGAAGTCTGAACCAAGGAGCCCCTCAGTACCGAAATGGTAAAGGGCACGCTAGTCGGTGCCGAAGTCACAGATGGCGCCAATGGCCTCGGTGCCGAAGTAGCCCCTTCAATATTAATTTATTTTTTCTCTCAATCAACGTCCTGTTAGAGAACGTCTTACATATCCCGCAGGGTGGGTCAACTGTTAAATGAGGCACACCCAAGCAATAGACACACAGGGAAGGCGCATCTGAAGTAGGTAATTTATGGCTGCAATCTTTACATCTTTTAAATCCTGGACTACCTTTTTTATCTGCCATGTTAGAAAGAAAGAAGGAAACCCAGAAAAAATACCAGCAATGGTACAAGAATTACCCGAAGGTAAGAAGGAAAGGGGGTTTACCAACGATGGTAAAAAAGAAATTACCTCGCGGTAAAGGGGAGGAAAGGAAATGAAAAGATTCAAGAAAGGATAGTCGCTAAATGCGATAAGGTAAGAGAAAACTAATAACTTTTCTGTGAGAAAAGGCTGTTTTAGAATTTAGTATGAAGAAAAACATTGTACTTAGCTCAAGAGAAGTAGCTTGACATGACCGAATGGCGATGCGGCAAATGATATCTGAGGTAACAGAGAGAGGGGAATTCTGGGTAAGAGTTTTAGCTCGAGAGTTTGTAGCTGATGCGAGCTTGGAAGATGGCCGGCTCCGTTCCGAGGTCGGAACCGATACCCACACGTAAGGAATGAACGAGGATTAACAATATCAGATGCATTTTTCTTGTTTTCCTGTGAATACCTTTTGGGGCCAGTCAATCAACCCAAAACTGTAAGTTAGAACAGGAAGAGCAAATTGGTTTATAGCTTGGACTTTGTTCCTCAATGTCAAGGCTGTTTGCAGTATTAATTTTAGTCTTTAAAATTTTCTTTACTAAGTTTTATTTCCATTTGTTCATATTTTACTGTGGACTGTTCATCAATTCCCAAGTGTTTATGCACTGCCTCCTGCTCAATTTTCATTACATCACATTTCTGTCCCAAACTGATAGTTTCTTGGTGCTGCAGCTTTCCTGCTTTAAAGGCTGCTTTTGCACACTTAAGACCAAATGACATTCTTATATCATCTAAGAAAGCTTTGACCTCTTGCAACTGAGCTTTCGATTAGTTATCTGATAAACTATACAGTTTTAATCATATACAAAAAGATGATGAGAAGCCTTTACACTTTGTTGTTTTCTGGGAGCCAAACTGTAACCATGACCTAATCAGTTAAGTAGACAGCTTAATGGGTTAAAGACAAAACAGCAGCAATGACAGTCACCCTGGAAATCCCCCTTTGAATTTTTATCTCTGGGATAATAATTTGCCCTTTATCATGGCTTAGCAGCAGAGTGCTTTGCCACTGTTTCATGGACACTAACATAAACTGATCAATGCAGAGTGCATCTTGCACACGTGTAAGTACTCTTTTATCCATGAATGTGGGATGCTGTCAAATGCTTAATTGTAGTCTATACATATCATAGTTAGATTCTTCTTTTTTACAATTCTCTGCTATGACTTTAACAAATGATCCTGTGTTCCCTATGACTTTCTTTTGTTACCTTTTTGATCTATTACCATGACTGAGTTTTCTTCTAAATGACTATAAACTATCAACATCATTTCAAGTACATAGTTTATATATCATTGAAGGCAAGTTATTGGTCTACAGTTTTTGGGATGGCTTGCTGGTTCATAGGAGTATTGTTTTTCTTTTTGCTAAGCAGGTGGATGTCTGTTTGGGATGTGTATATAAACAGCTCTTGCTCAGGGCTAAATCTTCGTGTAAAGATGTTAGTACTTTTAGCCAGAATTAGGCATGGAATCTGTGCCTGGGACTTTCCAATTAATAGCTTTTCTTAATTTTGTTTCAGTTTCCCTGGCTCCTACTTCATCCCATTTCATATCCTGTACATTTGAACTTCTTTTTTTTACTTCTTCTATCCATTCAGCATCTTTGTCACATTCCACAGGATCTTTATTGATATTTCTCCAAAATGTGTATATTTCTTTTTTGGTGACATTTCTATTCCTTTCTGCCTTGTTTCCCAACTCTCTATAACTTTTTTTTTGGGTCACCAATGAATTGTTTATTTTGTTCTTTTTCTTTATATTGATCTGCATATCTTCTATGTTTTTCTGCCTGTGCTAATATTTTTAGTTTATTATTCGCAACAGGGTATGATAGATCCTGGCCTGTTCTGATACTGCTCTTAGCTTTTATCACATCTATCTTTCTAAGTATATTTTATTTATTTATTTGTCTTTGTTTACCAGGAAAGGCCAATTGGGTAATACCCATTTTCAGTGGAGGCCTGGGTAGAAAAGCTCCAAATGCATATACTGCATTATACCAAGTTCCAGTAAAACACAGAGTAGTTACATTTCTATTTACATTTATATACATACAGTAGTTACATTTACAGATTCTGAGATTTTGTTACTAAAGAGCAAGCCCATGTGCTACTTAGCGGCTTGCACAAAAAAAAGTTATGTATAAATATAATTTTGTTATTTCAGTGAGAGGTTGAGAGTTTTCTGTTTAAGGAGAGTAGTTGGAAAGTATCATACGGTGAGCACAAGTCTTAACCTGGTAATAAGCAAATGCAGGACCAGGACTGGTTAAGAATAGCAAATATTTGCTGATCTGTTCCCTCTTCTCTACTCCTATAACAGTGACACTCCTTGTCTTAGTTGATTCATAGTTTTCTCTATTCGATACTTCCATGATGGTATTCAATTTCTTCCTGTCCTTTCCCTTATTGTCCTGTGTTTTTGTGGTAAGACTTTAGCTGTTATTAATTTAGCTGCACAGTAATACATCTTATTTACTTCTGTTATATCACATGAATTTCTGTGAAGATTCTTAATTACTGTGCTCATTAGTTTTATCAAACTTCTAACATTCTGTGTCTTATTGACTTTCTGAAATCTATTTCTTTCACTGATCTTAATCTCTCTATCCATCTCTATTAAATGAAGCAACTCTTCCCTTAGATTATTTTCTTCTAAAGTAAGGGCACTTCTTTGTTTTCAGTTTCCTGTGGGCATTCTACAGAAAGTCCCGGGACATCTTCCTCTGACATGTTCTCTTTAGCTTCATCCTGTGTCATCTGTTGCTCTTTCACATGGGAACTCATTGGCCTATCACTCCACAACACTGACTGCATCAGAGTTGCCACCGTTTCCTGTGCTTTTTCCTTGCTGTGCAATTCCAACTGAACTTTTGTACTGGTTTCCTACTGAAGGCTCCAAAGTATCTTCATATGGCAAATGATCAAATTATTCCCGTTCCACCTGTTTCTCCTTAATTCGGGGACACGTTGTTCTATCATGCTATGATGTTACCAGATTTGGATTTTCTATACTAAATCCTTCACTTCGCAGGTAATCCATAGCTTCAGTTTCTATTTCTTTAACTTCTCCATTACTAATCTTCTTTTCTACTTTCCCCCTTTGTTTTGTAAAATTTTCCAAATCCAGATGCCTTTGCCTGTACTTCTCTTCAAATATCTTTGGTGATGTTTTTTTTGTATTAATTAGTTTTATTTTCTCCTTTGAATAAATACTGCACTGTATTAAAATCTCTTTTTCTTTCCCATTTCCATATTTCTTATTCCGATGTCTCCCGCTCCTCATGTTTCTCCTTACATTGGGGACACACTGTTCCATCATGCTGCAACATTACCCGTGCCAGTCTTTCTACACTAAATCCTTCACTTCACAGGTATTCCATATTCCCATCTGTTTTTTTTTTAATTTTTTAACCCACTTCAGTCCATGATATAAGCTATATAAAATAAAGTCTATATATCAGTGTCATCTTGGTGAGATTTTGTGAAAACAGGGTCCACCTTGTGAAGGTACTCACCAAGATTTGAGGATGAATTCAATTCCAACAATACTACACACCTTTGCTTGTTGATTTTTATCATCTTTCTATTTGTCCTCCCTGCTGTAAGAAGAAACACTAACTGTGAAGACCTGGAAGCGTCTTGTAAGGGGAAACCACAGGTGAAAGACTCTACAGTAGGGCATCTATATGGTATGGACTTTGATTTCTGTTTCAAGCCAATGCACAAAAGAATAGCTGGACTGTGTTACTGAATGCTCTGGGACTTTTGGAAAAAAAAAAAAAAAGGGTATGCTATGTTTTTCCCCTTCATTCAAAAATAATATAAACTTAGTTGTGAAAACAGTCTGTACCACTGCCTTTTGTTTTATCACGAAATAAAACCGCATATTTTTGAAAATCTTTGGTCTTTCCCATGTGGGTTGCTAATGATTCAATGTACTACAAGTGCTTCATCCAATTCCTAGGACTGGGTCTGCAGTATCCCAGCCTTTGGTGACAGAGGAGACTTTTGCACGTGACAGCTAACTTAGCATGCTTTTGATTGGCTACCTTCTGTGGGGCGCTGGCTGCATTTTGACTGTCCAGCTTCTGCAGGGACACTTTTCATGCATTTTAAATACCAGTAGATTTGCCCATTTCAGCACATTTTATCCTATTAAGTTACCAACACAAAAGCAATAGGTACAACAATCTCTTCATTCTTGTTGTAAGTAATATAAATTTCACTGCACTGTTCTGTTTTAATTGCACTACTGTGATTAATTTTACTATTGCCTTACTACATAGTAAAATCATGGTCTTTTTTTTTTTTAACTTAACAGACTTGCACTTTGTCTGGATGTCTCGCTGAAAAATACACTATTACTATAATATTGGCTGTTGCTCATTTTTACTCTTCTATTGTTCACTAAAGACATCTCAATAATACTGCAGTATTACTAAAACCACAAGCACCAACCAGTAATAAAAAAGAAAAGTAAGAAGTCTTCAAAGTTGAGTGCCGCAAAAAGACTATTTACAATAACACATGTTGAGCGCTTTCGTAATAGGACTTCCTCAGGACAATATAAATTGCAAGAGACTGAATTTTTATACCTGTGGGTGGCAGCCTCAAATAATCAATGACATCATCACCTAATTAACTACTCAACCCCTCTATCACAAACAAGTGTCAACTTTTAAAACCTTTTAAAACTAGTCAAGACAACATAAACAAACATTTTCATTTAAAATAATGTGTTGGCAGTTCACAGTTAATAACATAATGTAACTATAAAACCTCTCTAAAGCAAATTACTTCGTCTTTCAACTGTTTAAGCATTGTGAACAGAAGAAATGTTTTCAGGCCATTGGTGACTGTTCATTCAAAATAGTAAGATGTCTTCAATCTAAGTAAGCTGGAGATGGAAACACAGTCATTAAGTCCTGGGGGTTGAGTGGCATTGGTTTTGAGTTGCCACTTCAATTCTAGGAAGTCGAGGTAGTCGTCCACAGGACCATCTCGTTCCCCTAGTTGTGCCTGATAAATAACACTGAATTAAAGGTATGTCCCGGGTTTCCTTTGACATGTCTGGCCAAGTCATTATGTTCATCCCCCTCAAAGCAGTACAACCTTTTAACTCCACATTTCCTGGTATACTAAACTCCCTTGCACCCCATCGTACTATAAGAATTAAATCCAAGGTAACCCCATGGCTCACCAAGGCAACCCGCACCCTTATGAGAAATAGGGACAGGCTGTGGAAAACCTGGAAAAAATACAAACTCCCCACTGATTGGTAAAAATAGAGAGAACTTAGAAACCAGACCAAAAAAAAAAAAAAACACATTGCTAAAGACAAAAAGAACTTTTACTTCAACCCTCCCAGAAATCTAAAATCTGACCCCCAAAAATTCTGGAACTTAATCAATCAAATAATGCATCCTGGTAATACTTTCTTCCCTAATCCCTACCCAACTAGGACACCTGAAGACACTGCCACTGTCTTTAAACTCCTTCTTTGTCGAATCTGTAACAAAGATGATTAATACAAACTCTCCTCTACCTAAAGATCCTAATCACGCTATCCTACCATCTAAACCCAACTCCTATAAACCTTTTTCTTTACAACCTGTGTCTAATACTTGCATCAAATCTCTACTCTCCAAATTAAAACCTTGCTCAACTTCTGCTGACAACATTCCTTCCTTCTTCCTCCAGCTAGCAGCAAACGGTCTTGCCTTTCCAGTATCTATCTTGATTAACCGCTTTATCACTGAGTCTATATTTCCATCGATCTGGAAGGAATCTTACATATTACCTATCCACAAAGGTGGACATTCTCTAGACATCTCCAATTTTAGACTTATAGCCATCCTGTCACCTCTTTCTAAATTACTTGAAGTATTCATAAGCAAACCCTGCAATATCTACTACAGGAAAACCTACTTACTCCTACTCAGCATGGATTCCGCCTCAAACACAGTACAACTACTGCCATAATCTCCTTTGCTACCACCATATCCCTGGCTCGTGATAGCAACAAACTTGTCTCCTGCTTATCTCTGGACCTTAACGTCAAACCTCTATAAACCCCCATACCTAAATTTTAAAATGCCGAAACCTTAGGATTAACCCTAAGCATAAATGACTCAAAAACTATCCTAATTCTCTGCTGTTATATTCCCCCGGGGAACAACTCTCCCACCATTTAAGAAATATTACAATGGGCCACTGATAATTTCCCTCAAGAAACCATCTTATTAGGTGACCTAAACACTGACTGGTTAGCCTGTATTGCTAATAACCCAACTAACCACATTAATCTGTTCAGTTTTACCCAACTGATCCTTGAACCCACTAGAGTCAACAAAAAAACCCAGAAACAATCTATTCTAGATTGGACACTAGTCAACTGCCTGAAAGAAAACTACCAGACAGGGTGCCTTCTAGATGGTCTTAGTGACCATCTCCCAACTTTCCTACTGCAAAAACGTATCAATACAAACAAACCAATAGTTTTTAGACTAGTCAGAGATGACCGTAAACTAAATATACAAGAACTTAACAGTATTCTAAAACACAGTAACTGGAAACCACTGAAAACCCTAAGTTTAGACCAGGCTGTTAACTACTTTAATAATACTCTTAATAATGTTCATAATAGACTTGCACCGGTCAGAAAAATTAGAGTCAAGGCAAACTGTGCAACATGGCTAACCAGGGAAACTAGAGTCCTGCTAAAATCTAGAGACAAGGCTTGGAAAACGTGGAAGAAATACAATACTAGCCTAGCCAAGCAAAACTTCTTACAACTTAGAAATCAGTCCAAGATTTAATTTGTCCTCCCAATTTAATCACCATTTCACAGAATCTATTCTAACACTATTCTCCCATCCCTCATAATCAACACTCTACTTCATTCACCCTCTCCCTTCCTTTCTCAAATTCCAGATAACAAATTCTTGCCTGTCTCTAGTACCTAGTAACTCCTGACCCTACTCCATCTAACTACCTATCCTCATTCCAACTGGAAAAAAGAAATAAATACAATTATTTTTGATATCATTTCCTTTGTTTGAAATACTTTTCATCAGTCTGTTTACCTCTGTAATGAACCTGCAGTCTGTGAGTGTGTATATTAAGCTTAGTTTGTTTACCTCTGTAATCTTCATGTAATCTATGTGTAACATGTATTTAGGAGTTTTTTAAGAGTATATTAAGCATAGTTTGTTTACCTCTGTAATCTACATGCAATCTGTGTGTATATTAATCTTTGTGTAATATGTATCTAGGAGCTTTTCTCCCCAGGACTCCATTGAAAATGGGTTCATTAGGCCCAATGGACTATCCTGGTTAAACAACTACAAATAAATAAAATAAATAAATAAGAGAAAAAACAAACCCAACAAATAAAATTATTTCCTTGATATCCAAAAACAGTCATTCAAAAGATCCTCAAAAGTTCTGGCATGCCCTAAACACTCTTCTTAAACCAGGAAAAACTACCACTCCCACTCCCAACTCCACCGAAGATAACAAAGACATTGCCTCCCAATTTAATCACCATTTCACAGAATCTATTCTAACACTATCCTCCCATCTATCCAAGAACAACACTATGCATAACCCTACCAAACCCCTAACAATATCCCATCCTTTACTGTCTCACCAGTACCTACCTCTACAATCAAAAGACTACTTATTTATTTTATTGCATTTGTTTACCGGGAAAGTCCACTGGGCCTAAAAGAGCCCATTTTCAGTGGAGGCCCGGGGAGAAAAGCTCCAATGAGATACAGAAAAAATATAAACATTAATTAGTACAGAAGTAGAAACAGTGTTACATATAGTAAATATAGTAACATATACAGAATATATACATAAAAGCAGGACTCTAGTTTGTTTGATTACAGTAATATATACAGAAAATATACATTAAAGCAGAATTCAATGAATTCAATCACAGTGGTATAAACAGAGATATATTAATCAGAATTATTGTACCAGCATCAATAAGTGAAGATAAAAATAAATATGGAGAAAGTATCATCAGTCACTACCCTTGCTGCTGACAATCTACCAGCCAAGTTCCTAAAAATAGCTGCTGAATCCTTGTCCTACCCTATATCTATAACTCATCAACCGCTCCATAGAAGAAGCATATGTCCCACAATGCTGGAAGGTATCCTATATTATTCCACTTCACAAAGGTGGAAACTCCTAAAATACTCTATCGTCCCATTGCCATTTTATCCCCTATCTAAAATACTCGAACAAATGCATACATTTTCAAGTACTGCAATTCCTAAACTCACATAACCTCCTCTCCCCCACTCAACATGGCTTCCGGCAACACCACAGTACAACAACCACCCTTCTTTCTTTCACCAATCTAATCAACCAACACAGAAATAATACATTTGTATCTGCAGTATTTTTAGACCTCTCCAAGGCATCTGACATGGTCTCACATTCCTTACTACTAGACTCCCTTACCTCTCTGTCCTTCTCCCCTACTTCGATAGCCTGGTTCACAAGCTGTCAGCAAGGCAGCAATCTGTCCAATGGCAAGGTGTACTATTCCCTTTACTCCCAACTACTACAGGCGTACCACAACTCAATATTAGGACCACTTCTTTTCTCCATATTTACCAATAATCTTCATAACAGCACACAGCATGCTTCACTCATTCAGTACACTGACAATTCAACACTTACCTGTTCTGCTCCATAACTTACTACCCTACAGAACTCACCCAGGAATCATTTAGCTGTGTAGAAAGATGGATCACTCAGATCCAACTTATCCTAAACCCTAACAAAACCAAACTGCTGCTCTTCACCCCCCAACAAAACCATGTCTACTCCTCTATCCTTCCTATATCTTCGAAAAATGGCACTGTCATCTCTCCTTCTGATCATACCAAACTCCTAGGCATTGAAATTGACAAAAATCTACTCTTTGATGTCCATATTTCACAAACTATCAAAAAAGTCCATAAAAAAATGGGAACTCTATACAGACACAGGAAATCCCTCACAAAAGAAGCACAGGTTACCCTAGCCCAAACTCACGTCTTGCCCACCCTAATATATGCTGCACCAATTCTTACTCAGCTTAGAAAACCCAACTTTGCCAAACTCGAAACATGCTATAACAAAATCGCAAAATTTGCCAAAAACTCCACCTTTAGAACCCACCACTGCCAGGCAATAAAAGAACTGCAATGGCTAGAACTCCCCTAGCTTCTAAACTATCACCAGCTAGTCATCGGCTTCAATGTGATAACACATCCAGAAAAATCTCCTGCTATATCCCAACTACTTACCCTTTATAATACAAATTGACTTCTCTGCTCTTCTGACAAATCCCTCCTCTGCATCTCAAAGGCTAACAATTCCACAGGAAAAGCACTATTCTCCCACAGCATAGCTAAAACATGGAACAATCTTCCTACAGCTGTGATCTCTGCCTCAACTAATACTCTCTTAAAAACTCACTTAAAATCACACGTAAAAAATAAATGGTTGTGCGCTTGTTTTACATAAATCCCACTTTCTATCACTCAATAGACCTCTTATAACTTATACCTGCTGTAATACAAGCTACAGTATAGGACACTAATGCTGGTGTCTAAAATTGTAGATGGAATGTAGTAGCAAATACGTTTAAATATCTCGTGTATATATTTGTCTTGTTATTGTATATTGCTGTAATCCATATGTCTTGTTACTGCACACTGCTGTATGCTTCATGTCTTGTTTCTCCACACTGCTGTATACTTTATTTTTCCTTGTGTACAAACGTGCTCTACCGTGGAGCTTTTTCCCTGGGCCTCCTCTGAAAATGGACCTGTGTCCACTTGGACCATCCCGGTAAACAAATGTAAAATAAAAATAAAATAAAAAATAAAATAAAAATTTCTGAAGTCTTGGATATGGTATCACACTCTTTACTTCTGGCTAAATTAACTAATCTTAACTTCTCCCCCACTACTGTCACTTGGTTTTCCAGCTATCTCTCTGATTGATTACAATCTGTGAAATGACTCTCAGCACTCTCCTCCTCCCTCCTCATAAAAATGGGCATTCCCCAAGGTTCCATGTTAGGTCCACTGCTATTAAACATCATTATAAATGTACTTTATTCTTCTTGCCCTCAGTCATCTCTTGTACAATATGCAGATGACTCTTTGGTGATTATCATCACTTATTCTCCTTCTGATCTCATCTCTAAAACTCAGGCTGCTTTTACCTCTGTGGAAACATAGCTCATCAACAATCAGCTAATCCTAAACCCTAAAAAAATAAAAAATAAACTCTTACTCTTTCTCCCAAAAACTCTTAACCATCTCAAATCCTCCTTTAGCACACTCTCTCTCAATAAGACTCCTATAGTAGCTGAAACAATTACCTTACTCCTGTGTGTCACAATAGATGATCAGCTAAAATCTGACTTGCACATCAATAACTGCATCAAGAAGACCCATCAAAAATTAGGCCTCCTATATAGAAATAGAAAGTTTCTCACCTAAAAGCTAAAGTAACTCTATTTCATACCTATTTATTACCTAGTCTACTACATGGCTCTCAGATACTCATGAACCTCAACACCTCACACCTAGCAAAACTTAACTCAACCTTTAATAAGATAGCAAGATTCTCTGCCCTACATACTTTTAAAACTCATCAATGTGTCTCACTTAAACACTTAAACTGTCTGTAACTACCCAATTTGCTTCTTCATTCTCAGCTTCAAATCATTCATTCTATACTAGATCAACCTTACTACTGCCCTAGCCTATCCTCCTTTATATCTCACTACTCCCCCACTAGAGTACTTTGCAGCTCTGACCAAGACTTACTTTGTATCCACAAACCTAGGACTAAAATGGATAGTAACCTATATAGCTATCAGCCTGCCATTGCATGGAACAAGCTTCCACTTCAAATTAGATTAATAAAACAACCTAAACAATTCAAAGCAGCTGCCAAAGAACACTTAAAAACACTCTGGTCCTGCCCCTATACTCACTCACCATAAACTGTAGCCACCCATAAACTAACCAATACCCCAAACATTGCTCAACCTCCTCCTCCTACACTAACATATCTATTCCTCCCAACCAAGCCTGTCTCTTTCTAACTAACATTATATATGCCTCAGCTTAACCTCTACCCTTCCTAAACCTCCCAAACCATCTCTTAAAAACAACCATTGCCTTCATAATACTAATACTTTAAGACTGTTATGAATATTTCTATTCCATTTTCACATATAGTCTGCATTACTAAAGATTATACATACAATTGCATAACTTGCATAATGTTTGTAAATATCAGCTAAAACAAATGTTATTATACCTGCAATTGTTTGCAATGTATAAAGTTCCTGGAGCTTTTCTCCCCGGGCTTCCGCTGAAAAAGGGCTATTCTGTAGCTCAATTGGACTTCTCCCAGTCAACAAATGTAAAATAAAATAAAATAAATAATGTCGTATTGATGCTCGTGGACTCTCTGCCCGAAGGTTCTCTTAGTTTTCCCAATATAGAATGCAGAACAATCAGAGCAGAGAACTAAATAAATCACTCCCCTACTGTTACACGTAAATCTATTTTGGAAATAAATCTTTCCAAAACCGGGCAATGTGACAAACGGCCATTCCATCATGAACCTACAATAATTGCAGCTCCCACATCTGGCCATCTTCCCTATTTGTTTGGTGAAATTCGATCCTTCCAATAACACCTTAAAGCAAGGGGCTTTTCTATAGACCACCCTGGACTTTGGTCCTACTAACTCATGGCATTCACTATCAACAGTAAAAACAGACCAGCTTTTTTCTACTATTTCTTTCAGGCTGGCAAACTGGTTGGTAAAGGGCAGTACCAACTCATGCTCGAAGCCCCCCCCAATACACCCAAATCACTAGTTTCTCCTACTCTTTCTGAAAATATTTCTTCTGTTCACAATGCTTAATTTGTATCTGAGAGCCATGTTCAATAATAGCCTCACATCAGGCTTTGTGCCCACTGAATGGCGCACAGCAACAGTTATCCCACTCCACAAAGGGGGAGCCACCACTGATCCCGGGAACTATAGACCTATTAGCCTGACGAGCCTGGTTTGCAAAGCCATGGAACGTATCATCATGGAACTCATAAACAAAGACATTGGTAACCTCCAAACTCTGGATCCCACCCAGTTCAGGTTTGTGAAAAGCAGATCATGCCTCCTGAACCTGATCGACTTCTTTGTGGCAATCACCAAAGCCGTAGATGAGGGTAAAGTGGTTCACACAGCCTATCTTGACCTCGCCAAGCCTTTCGACACCATCCCCCATTCTGGAATTATAGCTAAACTCAATAAACTAGGCATAAATCCCTACGTCACAAGATGGGTTGCCAACTGGCTCACTGACAGAACCCACACTGTAAAAGTTGCAGACTCCAAATCTGACCTCAAACCAGTGAAAAGTGGAGTACCACAGGGTTCCGTCTTGGGACTGCTCCTGTTTGGTTTCTACTTCTCTGAAGTACAGGTTAACACAGAAGACCTCTGGCTAACGAAGTTCGCAGATGACTGCAAACTAGGAGCCATAGTCAAGTCCCCAAATGATGTGAACATCCTACAGAAGGGCCTCTCTGAGACAGATGCCTAGTGTCAGAGCCATGGCCTCAAGCTCAATGCCAAAAAGTGCAGTGTCATCCCCTTTGGTAAAAACTCTGTACCCATGAACTACCACATAGGCAGCAATCTACTTAACACTGAATGCGTGATAAGAGACCTTGGGACCCAGGTGGACAGTAGTCTCTCCTTTGATAGTCACATCCCCACAGTAGTCAGGAAGTCCTTCTACGTGGCACACCTCATCATTAAAGGGTTCTCATCCAGGAAAAAAGAGGTCATCGTTACCCTCTACTCATCACTCATTAGACCTATTATAGAGTACAACGCCCCTTTTGGAATGTACCTCACAAGACATCTGCAGCAGCTGGAAACGCCACAGAAGTACCTCACAAAGAGGATTACTGGCCTCAAACAAATACCCTACACTGACCGCCTCAAAAAACTCCAGCTTTACTCCATAGCATATTGCCTAGTCAGAGGTGATCTCTGCCTAACATATAAAGCTATGTCAAACCCAGAGCTGTTGGACATGCTACACCTAAAGAAATCCCAATCCCTCCGAGCTACACGCTCTAGGGACCTAAACCTTGTCACCACAATAAACAGGACATGCTGGAGGGATAGATTCCTATCCCAGAGACTTCCCATACTCTGGAACAGGCTACCCATCTATGTCAAGCAAAGTTCTTCATTAGTACTCCAAGAAAAATCTTGATGAGTGGATGGGAAATGGGAAATGGGAAATACACCCCGGGGATCACTTCTGTGTCTCTGCTCGTCAGTGGCACAGGAAAATAACTTTCTTGGGTGGCGTACACCAGGGAACCTTGTTGGCTAGGCTTGCATAGGCCCTTGGGCCGATAGCCTAGTACCTACCTATGAAACTATGAACAGTTGAAAGACAAAGTAATTTGCTTTGGAGAGGTTTTATAGTTACATTACGTTATTAATTGTGAATTGCCAACACATTTTAAATGAAAATGTTTATGTTGTCTGGACTAGTTTTAAAAGTTGACACTTATTTGTGATAGAGAGGGTTTCAAAGGTAGGTACTAGGCTGTCTGCCCAAAGGCATTTATAAGCCTAGCTGGAATGTGCTGGTTTTCGCTGCCCCCTTAGATTAGTTACCTGTGTCTCTGTCCAGCAGAGTCACTGAAGTGATCGCCGGGGTAACCTTTCTGTTTGCCGTCCACTCGTCAAGTTTCTCTTGAAGAGTGTTAGTGAGGAGCTCTGCCTAATGTAGATTGGAATCTTGTTCCGGAGCATGGGAAGTCTGTGGGACAGGAATCTATCCCTCCAGCACTTTCTATTTATTGTTGTGGTGAGGTTTAGATCCCTAGAGTGTATGGCTCCAGGGGATATGGTTTTCTTTAGGTGGAGCATCTCCATCAATTCTAGGTTGGACATGGCCTTGTATGTCAGGCAGAGATCACCTCTGAGTAGGTGGTATGCAACCGAGTGCAGCTGGAGTTTTTTCAGTCGAGCTGCATAGGGCATCTATTTGAAGCCAGTGATCCTCTTAGTGAGGTACTTCTGTGGTCTTTCCAGCTGTTGCAGATGTCTTGTAAGGTACATCCCAAAAGGGGCATTGTACTCTATGATGGGTCTGATGAGTGATGCGTAGAGGGGCACAATGACCACTTTTGATCTGGATGCAAACTCTTTTGTGATTAGGTGGGCCACATAAAAGGATTTTCTAACCAATTTGGCAATGTGATTATTAAAGGAGAGATTACTATCTACGTGGGTATCCAGATCCCTTATTACGTCTTCCATATTTAGGGTTAATTAGGTGATGAATAGTTAATTAGATGATGATGTCAATTATTTGAGGCTGCCACCCACAGGTATAAAAATTCAGTCTGTTGCAATTTATATTGTTCTGAAGAAGTCCTATTACCTGTGGACGAAAGCGCTAAACGTGTGTTATTGTAAATAAAGCCTTTTTGTAGCACTCGACTCTGAAGACTTCTTCCTTTTCTTTTTTAATACGGCAGTATTACCAGTTACCTATTCCTCATTGCAAATTTTGATCACTTCGTGGTGATGCACTTCTGCACTGTCATTGCATCAAAGTTATGGTTTTACATGTACTACATTAAACAAGCCTGGATTACCTATTTTACATGCATATAATAAATTGACTGATTGCTGCAATAAAATTATTTCCTTTACGGTTATTGCACTTGGGAAGTTAATTTAGACTAACTTCTGCTATATATTGCACTGAGGTCTACTGGATTGTTGCTACTAGCTACGTAGAAAACGTATCAGCCTACTAGGTAAACCTGTCTTGTTTAAACTTGCCACTTCTTATGCTTTTGTTTCTGTCCTTTTTATATTTCTTTCTATTTTTCCTTTGAGCTTGTAATTACTACAGTATTTACACTTTATATTCTCACATCTCTTGGCAGCATCCCATATTATCACCCTTCTTATACTAAGACTGAACCATTCTGAAAGACTTTCTAGCCAAAAGATGGCTCTGTTCTTGCTCAACACCAGGATAAAATCTATCCCTAAATGTGAACAAATACTTTTCATACCTTACATCTTATTCTTCCTTCTTCACTCACTTCCTTATAGGGGCACTAGCTCATATTTTTTGCTAGAGGAGTTTGTTTACATTTTAGTACTCTGTAAGTCACATGCTCAGCTAGAGGCAAGGTTTTCAAAGATCCTTTTTAGCATAAGGGAAGTCAGATTACACAAACTCTCAGTGGGGGTTGTCAGAGGAAGTGTTTAGAACTTACAGCTGCAGTTTGTCCTTTTGTGTTTTCCTTCCCCCACTCGAGCAATTAGATTAGATGAATGACTGGATTACTCAACTAGAGATGCTATCTTGTCACACATAGACCTGGAGCCTATTTAGTAATGAAGTGATAGCTACTTTACTATGTACTTGTTTTTGCAAAACTGTGTCTAATAAGTATTCAAGCCTAGGCAATAGTATTTTTCATGCTTGTTGCTACAAATCTTTTTTCCTTCAGTAGCAATTATTTTTCATAGAGTCTGTTATTAGTGTTTTGTGTGTGTGTGTGTGTGTGTGTGTGTGTGTGTGTGTGTGTGTGTGTGTGTGTGTGTGTGTGTGTGTGTGTGTTAGATGATGTAGGTGCGCTTTTATAATCATACAGATTTTCCTTCATTTAACAGCACAGCATTGCTTTGGACAGTTGTGCCTTGCAAAAAAACATGCTGATTAACAAATGTCCATATATTCTAAAATAATAAAATATTTTGCATCTTTTCTCTAAAAATGTCATGCAGCTTTGGAAATGAATCTAATAACGGTTCTAAACGTATTTTCTCATTAGCTGATGCTGTATGTTATCCTTCAGAAATCACACCATAACTATTTGTCTAATAGTGATTCCATCCTACTGGATTTCTTTTCTCACTTCTTTCCATCATTCACTGTGGAAAAATGTTTTCAAGTTTCACATCATTCCTGTCTGTTTGACTGCAGTACAGTTAATTTACACTGATTAGTATTTGAAAGCTGAAGCAAATGCCGTCTATACATTTCACCATATACTTTTCAGTACCATTCTTAGTATATTATAGTAGGTAATTACAGGGGTACTTTTATTAAGGCAGTAAAAATTAAGTGCTGCAACCAAAATCTCATGCCATCGATAACCCTATATTTTGACAAGTTAAAATAGCTACTTTTCTATGTATGTA
This sequence comes from Protopterus annectens, assembly GCF_019279795.1. Taxonomy (NCBI): domain Eukaryota; kingdom Metazoa; phylum Chordata; order Ceratodontiformes; family Protopteridae; genus Protopterus; species Protopterus annectens. Next base: position 77,868,067 of record NC_056737.1, on the reverse strand, counting down.
TGCATGTATGTAACACAATCTACGTTTATATTCATGTGGTTTGAAAATAACAGCCTTTTCGTGTGTTACTGACAAACTTGAAATTCTAGGCATTCTTGAATGTCTATAAATTTCAGATATGATACATATCTGATAATGCAGATCGCAGTTCACAGACCTATTAATCACGTCTGTACATCAGCTACATGATAACATCACATAACACAGTGTTGTTTAGTTCAGAGAAGTGACAAAACCTAAAAACTTACACAGATGCAGTACCGTCATCCTGGAAGACTTACCAGGACATGAATGAGCAATAACATTTACATAAGGCCTGCCAGTACACGTCTGGATGACCCAAACCATACAAACTCACCCCATCCCTGAATGAGAAATATTCTACTCACACAAAATGTATTGTCTAGACAGCTAGACTGCAGATATCATGCCAGTGACAGAAAAGTATTACCACTCAATATGTCACCTCTGGTGATTGCTCTCTTTGCTATGCACTGATGATAAGCTGTAAAGTGCTACACCCCATACCTGAATGCATCAAATGAAAACAAGGACGTGTTGTCTTAATCCAAGTATAGGACTGCCATCACCTTTTCAAATGTCCGCAACAGTACACACAAGGTATGGTCAGTGTGCTGATGTCACATTTTAGGTCTATGCAAATGTCTGACATAATGCTGAGGGTCAGTTAAACATTAAAGGTTAATGTTGCCATAACGGCTTAGTATGGAGTACAATAATATTATGCCAGGTAGTACAACATTCATTCACTGTATACATAGTTTTCTGTCAATTCATTTTCCCAACAGTACAAACAGTTCTGCTGTTGTCCTACAATGTGGAGTTATACTTTTAGTATATCTGGGTGCTAACTAGCCTGCATCACATTACTGTACTGTCCTTGTCTTCCACTCTGTTATCCACACCCTCATTTGTGTAACTACCTCTAAATGTAATCAATAATGTGTTCTAAGCATATATATATATATATATATATATATATATATATATATATATATATATGTGTGTGTGTGTGTGTGTGTGTGTGTGTGTGTTGCGTGTGTGTCTGAGTGTGTGTGTGTGTGGGTACAATGAATAATCATTAATGAATTTGTTCAAAACAAACTCATTGGTGATTCTCATTATCACCACCTAAATCATCTACAGTAGTAATGGCAAATGTAAAACATGACTAGTGACTCTGTTTGCACCTGCATATTTACATATGTATCTCAATATTTAATTCAACACACATACATACATATGTGTATATATTCATGCATGCATATATTGCAATCTTTATGCTTTTTTGCCTGAGTAATGTGCATGCATATGCCTCTGTGTATGCATGCACATAGGCAATTTATTCACACAGGCATACATGTTATAATTAACGGACAGGGTTGATACTAGCATCCATAGTCACACATACCAAAATAAAATATGTTCATGTTCACCCAAAAATATGGTACTTATGAAAGTATATATTAATGACCACACAAATTCACACTCGTGATTATTCTACAAATATCTCCGAACTGGATATGTGCTGCATGCATACCTCTCAACTATATAGATTTTTGCCTCTTATTTTTGGTCTGTTTCACAAAATTGTGCTTTTCTGGCAAATCATTGATGTCTGTAGTCAGAAAATAATCACAGACACTTCAGTTTCAGACTTTATACCATGCAGGAGAACCATGCTAATGCAAAACCTGTTATTCTATCAATTTAAGTTTGTAAAAGCAATATTTAAAAAATGTTCCTATTTTTGGGCCTTTGTCCCTCCATTATTTATGGCTTTGTCCAGATTTCTTGCTCTAAGAGGTTGAGAAGTATGCCTGCACGATAGCACTTACTGCAAAGTTTAGCATTACACAGTGTGCTATTTTTAATTTCTGAATACCCGCCTACTGTGCTTTAGCATTACACAGTGTGCTATTTTTAATTTCTGTATACCCGCCTACTGTGCTTTATGCACTGTAAGAGTAGCAACAATGTACACAGATTACATGGTACCTGTAAGCAAACATTTAATTGTGTATTTTAATAAAAAAGTAAAACAAATAGATTTGTACTGCACTCTCTAAGGTACCCTGACTTAAACTTAATCTCTGGATGAAATCATTTAATTTATTCCCATTATTCAGCTTTGTGCTTGTTTGTATACCTATTAATTTCAGTTTGGTAACCAAGAAAGTGGACTGGCTGACAGACTCTTTTCAATCACAACCTGACCTCCATGGTACAAGACAGAAACAGAAAATGGAAAATAGAATAAAGTATTATAGCACTTTCTGAAGGAATGTCAAACAGTTTGGCAAATGCAGAAGTGGAATTCAAGCACGATGATAGATAAAGATAAAAATAAATGAAGCGAGAGCAAACTATAGCTATAACTTTGAAGACCAAACTAATAAAACTGGACAGACAAACAATGTGACAGGATCCAGAACATTTTGGAAAAAACGTATATAAAGACACTGCACATAGTACACAAATGCCACAGATATAGCCAACCTGCTGGCAGACAGGTTCAGAGAAAACTTCACTCCCCTGTCCCTCCATCAGTAACCCATGACATCCCCAGCACCAGCCCTCTCGAAGGCAAAAAATACAGTCTCCATAGGACCCGATAACATCCCTGGCTGCATCCTGCATGAACTCAGGCATGAGCTCTCAGCTCCATTAGACACCCTATTCAACCAAAGCCTGAGTACCAGCTTCATCCCAGCTGAATGGAGGACAGCAACTGTCATCCCTCTACACAAAGGTGGAGTTTCCACTGACCCAGGCAATTATAAGCCCATCAGCCTAACTAGCCTGATCTGCAAGGCCATGGAACACATCATCATGGACCTTATAAACAAGGACAGTGGCAACTTCCAAAAGCTTGACCCCACACAGTTTGTTTTTGTCAAAGGGAGATCATGCCTGTTAAACTTGGTCACCTTCTTTGAAACATTCACCAAAGACATGGACGAGGGGAAGACGGTGCACAGCATCTACTTTGACCTCACCAAAGCCTTGACACTATTCCCCACTCGGGCATAACAGATAAACTATCCCAGCTACGCATCAACCCATATGTTACCAGATGGGTAGCTAACTGCCTCACTGAGAGAACCCACTCAGTCAAAGTAGGGGAAGCCACCTCTAGTAGTAGACCAGTGACTAGCGGTGTACCCCAAGGATCGGTCTTGGGGCATCTACTGATTGGGATGTAATTTTCTGAGGTGTAAGCCAAAACCAGTAATTTGTGGCTGACCAGGTTTGCAGATGACTGCACGCTGGGTGCTGTCTTAATTTCCCCTAGTGATGTGAACATTCTCCAAGAGGGCCTTACCCAAACTAATGACTGGTGCCAGAAGCATGGCCTCAAACTGAATGCCAAGAAATGCATCATTATCCTCTTTGCAGAAAATGTCATCCCACTAATTATCACATTAATAACAATGTATTAAGCATGCAATCAGTTGTGAAGGACTTAGGCACACAGGTTGATAGCAACTTGACTTTTGACCATGACGTCGCCTCTGTTGTACGGAAGGCTTTCTATATGGCCCACCTCATAAATAAGGGTATTTCATCCAGGAACAAGGAGGTCAAAACATCCCTGTACTCCTCCCTTATCAGACCCATTATTGACTACAATGCCCCCTTTGGCATATACCTTGCCAAGCACATGCAGCAGTTGGAGAGACAACTGAGGTTCCTGACCAGGAAAATCCGGGGTCTCAAACACCTATCCTATACAGATAGGCTAAAATCCCTGTCCCTCTACTCAGTCTTATACAGAATGCTTAGAGGTGACCTGTGTCTGGCATACAAGGCCATTTCAGACCTAGCCTTAATGGAGTTCCTGCATACCCATAAGACAAACTCCACTCGTGCAACCCACACGCTAGGCCTTAACCTGGTCTGTGACATTAATAGAACTTGTTGGTGGGTTAGATTTGTGTCCCAAAGACTCCCCTGTCTGTGGAATAGACTACCACTCAATGTCAAGCAGAGTACCTCTCTAGCCCTTTTTAAAAGGAACCTGGATGACTGGATGGGAAACAGAAAATATACCCCTGGGATCCCAACTGTGTCCCTGCTGGACAGGGGAAACAGGTGTTGACTTTGAGAAAACATAGGTGAAATTCTTGGCTAGGCTTATAAGGGCCTCTGGGCCAATAGCCTAGTATCATCCTATGAACCTATAATAGAAAATTATACACATCTACAGTATATCTATATATATTTTATATATATATATATATATATATATATATATATATATATATAAACATGTACACACACGATGTGGTATGACTGAAAACCTACAAACTAACAAATTGTGTAGAATGTAAAATATATTCTCCAACACAACAAATAAATTTACAAAATGCTATTCAAAACAGTTTTGGTTGCACAAAGGTGGTGAGAAATTGTGCTAATAATATCCCATTAACTTTGATGCTGAAATTAAATTAAATTACATCGAAAAATAAATACACACATTGGACACAAAGTACAGGCATGAAATAGAATCAGAAACAATGACCTGAGAACACTTTGGCATGAAATTACATTATCATTGTATGTTATTCTTCAAGTCATTAAAGTATGAGGAGATTCCTCAAGATTGGAGATGTGCACGTGAGCAACCCATATTTAAGGGATAGGGGATCAGGACAGATCCTGAATCACAGATACCCATAACTTAAGATTGGAGACGTGCACATGTGCAACCCATATATTTAAGGGACAGTGCTACAGCACAAACCCAAATTCACAGAGACTCATAACTTAAGATTGGAGACATGCACTTGCTCAACCCATGCTTAAGGGAGAGAGAAATAGGACAAACACAGAGTCACAGACACCCATAATGTAAGAATGGAGACATGCACTTGTTCAATCCACATTGAAGGGACAGAAGAACAGGACAAACCCAAAGTCACAGAGTCCCATAATTTAAGATTGGAGACATTCATTTGTTCAACCCATATTAAGGGACAGGGGAACAAGACAAACACAGCATCACAGACACCCATAACTTAAGATTGGAGACATGCCCTGGCTCAACGCATATTTAAGGACAGGGTAACAGGACAAACCTAGAGTCACAGAGACCCATAACTTTACTTTACTGTTGTGGAAAAACAATGGAGAAGGTTATTTGCATAATGTATCATCAGAACTGAGAAGACTAGCCCCTGGATTCACTATACTTCCGTGCAGGACTAGCTTAGTCCTGCACGGAAGTGGACGTTTTGGAGCAGGACGGCAGTGCGCCAGGCATATTAATGAAGGCACACTGCCTGAGCTCCTAAATGGACACGGAGCATGTACGAGTGCAGGGGGTGTGTCTGAGAGCAGAGCTCATAGAATATACATGCCCCTGCAATCAAGAACAGCAGTTTAAGAATAAGAATGAGCGAGACAACTCACAGGTGTTCGCATACCCCCAGCAACATCCCCCCAAGTTTATAAGAGCAATAGTTAATATATAAAATATAAACAAGATTCTTTTTTTTAATCAAACAGATAAAATTTAACTGTAGGTGAGCAGCTTTGCCCATTGCTTAGCTATGTTTATTGAAGCTTAAATGACACACTAGGATAACAATCAAGATATATGCAAATGAAGCAGTACTGCAATAGTGTAGTGGGCAGAGCATTCGCCTTATGAATAGTCATTGCCGGTTCGAATCCCACACCACTACATTCCATTTTCCATGTCAAATCACTTTATGAACAATATGTTTTGCTGCATAACCTACTAAATAACACATATTTGTGAAATGGAGTAGTGCATTAAATGCAGATGTGATGTGTCATTGTCATAATGTTGTAAAATCCACAGATAATCAAAAGTGCCCCATACGGTATACGTACACATGAATCGGGGATACAAACTGAAGGTACAATGTGTAATGAATGATAACTCCATACAGTTTCCAAATCCACTACCTTCCAAAAAAACATTTTACATTACTGTCTAAATTAGTGCGGTGGTAAGCAGGAGTAAGCATTATTAAGCAAGAGTAAGCATATTTAAGCAGAAGTAAGCGGGTTTAAGCCCGTTTGTGTGGGGGTAAGCAATGCGCACACAAGTAAGGCAATATTAAAGCTAACTCTCTGTAAACATATTTCACCGAAGGTTATCATTGCTTACCATCGCACAAACCTGCTTACAATTGCTTAAAAGTGCCTTAATCCCTCTGTATGCAACAGCTGCTGTTCTGGCTTTGCAGGTCTTCAACCTAGGACCCTGTACACTGTAGTCACACTAGTTAACCACTAAGCCATCACAGCACTACACAGGACTGAGGTATCACCAGACAGATCCTCACTATAGGAAAATCAAACTGAACATGTGAAAGGAATCGATATACAGTTTTATGTCGTATAACCTACTACATAACATAAATATGTGAAATGGAGTACTGCATTAAGCGCAGATGTGAGGTGTCATTGTCATAAAGTGTTGAAATCCCCTAATAAACACAAGGACCCCATGCAGTGTACGTACACATGAATTATGGATACCAAACACATATATAACATCTAACAAATAATAAATCAATGCCAAAAAGCAAATAGTATGCAGATTACAAATTAAGCAACACTACGCATTGCACAGCCCAGCTTACTAGGCGTAAGCAATGTGTAGGCCAGCTAACTTAGTTTGCCCATTGGTATACCTCTTTAAGCAATGCCAACCTCAGGTAAGCAGGTTTGCCCATAGCTTATCATTTTCAAAACCGTCCAATCACAGCAAAGTGAAGGAAATCGGCCATATTTAAACCCAATAGGCGGGAATACATCTCATAACTGGTTGCGGCTTTCGGGCACAGCGATGGGGCATCCAAAAGTCCAGAGTCATGGCAGGATTCCTTGTGAAAGAACATGACCAGAGACTGCTGCAGGGCCAGTACCAGGGTTACCAATACAAAGCGGAAGCCTGGGACCGTCTCGCCCGTGACCTCACCAGTGCCACTGGCATACCCTCACTGGTGAGCAGCTCAGGCATCACTATGCCGACCTGAAGTGGAGAAAGGGGGATCTGTTGGATCAGTGAATCCAAGAGGCTAGCTGGATGGGGGATGTCCCAGCCGTGTGTAAGTATCAGTCCACTACCTGTTTAATAATTGCCAGCTCAAGTATATTATGGATAGGTGCGGATAAATATTCCTCTTATGTCTTTCACAGTGGCAGTTGAGTGGGCTGCGAACCAGGAAGCCCATACCTGTAGATTATAGCGGTTGTGACGCGAGGCAGGTTAATAATACTCTTGCATATACTGTCATAGGAAATTAATCTAAATGTAGTAGTAAGTTAATTGCCTATATAAAACCTGCATTGTTTAAGGCATGTACTGCATACACCAGAGAATATGGCAGGTACAGTCTCATACAGGTTGTATGTAAATAAAAGCATAATAGCCTGACAATAAAGGTCTAACTGCTGCACTGCAAGTGTTTACTCTGGTATCATATGGTAATGTAGAGTTGCAATTTCTTAATAGTACTGTTGTATTAAGCAATGTTACCCCCACTGTGCTACATAAATAAAATGTGTAGGAATGTCTGTATATGACTGTTGGAATCACAAGAGGTCACATAGTACAACTGAGAGAGACTTATACAGAAAACAGTGAAAAGACAGACAACATAATCCAACTAGCACACTCAATTGAGACGTGAACTGCTGTATTTTTAGCACACACAGCCATGGTTCAAATCCTGGGAGTGGTAGTAGGCTGTATGCAGAATCATACCCCACAACTGTACAGATATGTCCAGAATGTACAGCAAATTGACCCATATCTGCTGCCTGTCACCCTGTCCCCCCTGTGAAATCAGTGGAAAGATCCCATACATTTAGGCAGCAAATAAAATGAGAAGTTATGTACCTATCATAACGTTCCATGTTAGTTGTCTTCTCTCGCCTTCTTTCTTGCTTGATGGGTTCGGAGCTGATCCTCGGCTCCGACTCGGCACTTGCTAAGCTCGAGAGTCACTTTTACCAGCTCAAGGCAGCCCCATATCCCATGATGCAAGGCGGTAAGTACCCAGATCTCGTTTGTACCTATAGGGAGAAACACCTAGCACAAAAAACTTTCCACTGAAGGAAAGAAAACAACTAGCCTAAATAAGGGCTGTAAAGGAAACCAGGTAACTAACTGGTGCCTAAAGAAGCAATCTTCCAAACAAGGGAGATCAAGATCTGTCCAGGCAAGGGGGTAGGAAGGAGGGTCACAAGAAAGAAGGCGAGAGAAGACAACTAACATGGAACGTTATGGTAGGTACATAACTTCTCAATGTTAAGTTGTCAATCTCGCCTTCATTCTTGCTTGATGGGACATCCTAGCACCTCTATCCTGGGTGGCTCAATGGAACAGACTCTTGAGAACCGTAGAACCAAAACTGGCTCTATCCCTGGAGGCCAAATCCAATTTATAATGAGAAACAAAGGTATGAGGAGTGGCCCAAGTGGCCAATAATCTGGTAATACGTGTGGCAACATTCAGGTAGTGCTAACAAACATTGCCCCCACAGGTCTGTACAATATGAAAACTGTGCTGGTACTGTTTACTCTGGTATTGTATGGCATTGTTAGTGTTGCAGTTGCTCTGAATAATAAGGTATTACTCATCACTGTGCTACATAATAAAACTGTCTAGGAAATCCTGTATAACAGTGTAGTAATTACAAAGTAAGATTGTAAAACCACAGGAGACTTACAGACAGAAATCAGAGAAGAGATACACAGCAATATCTATATAGCACACTCAACTGTGATGGACACTGTTTTATTTTTAGCAGACACAGCCATGGTTCGAATCCTGGGAGTAGTAGTAAGTGGTATGCAGAATCATACCCCACAAGTGTACAGAATGTCCAGTAAATTGGCCCATATCTGCCGGCTGTTACCCTGTCCCCCTGGCATATCAGTGTGCTAATCTTCGACATGTAGGCAACATTTCATGTCATATAACTGATTGTCAGGCCTGTACATATTTGGAAAATGTCAATGAAAACAAACCTGTCATTGAACAAATCACCAAAGGTTTAAGAGGGCAATAGTCAAAATGTGTCCCAGTTCACCTGCATGTTGTCAAGACATGCCCAGAGTGTGTGCAATAAGAGA